>NW_023503313.1:4337983-4450520 GCF_014529535.1 Bradysia coprophila | reverse complement strand
AAGCTTGGTGATTAACATGTCGCTTTATATTCATGTGTTCAAAAACATCTAGATAGTTTCCTGGTAGTTTTTTATTCCGCGTTCCAATTAAGCAGCATTAGAAAACTTGCTCGATCGTAAGATTGGAACACATTTGATGTTTATTGTACTTCATAATAATGCCACTAGGAAATGCATTTCTCGCCTGCCATAAAAAATGTCTTCTACCTACAAGTACACGTTGAATGAGAACGGTACGTATTATGGGCTTTCAGCTGGATATTATCACAAGGAGATAAATCACTCAATCTGCTGAATTTGTAACCGAGTCACATTGATTTTCACACCATTGTAGTGTTATGCCACAAAAATTGCGACCACGCGTCCATGTACGAACAGACAAACGGCATAGACATTAAAGTGGAACACCGTGCATATTCATGCAGAATCTAATCAAAAATTAAGTCTATGTTCGACCGAATGGTCGTTTTCGGTCTTTGGAGTCTTATGCCCACGTCCTACGAACTCATATTGTAGTTCTTTCTACAAATTTAACTCCGAACTTGTGACAGTTGCGCAATTAATTATCTCCGCAGTAGAGTGCGGAGATTTGATATGCGGAGTATGCAATAAGCACGATTAATAGTAGCATTAATGCAACCTCTGTGTCTAAATGTTTCATTTCACGATTATCGTTCATTAGGCAGAAAAAAAAAAAAAAAAAAAAAATAGATATTTACATCACTTGGGGGGACCACTAAATTGCAATACAAGTGTTTAGACTCGTAATGTGAGAGAATTATTCTGCAGTCGAAACGGAGCACGTGCGCAACAATTAATTCTGAAGGTATACGAATCAAATCAGTCAATGATTACTATTATTTCATCGAACGGAAAATTCACACGCCATAGTGCGATTGAGTGGTAACACGCATTAATTTGATAAGAAAGACGCAAAAACAAAAAAGCAAAAGAGAATTAACTGCGCCTTCATAATGCAACCAATTCAAAACGAATCGCATGACATTTGCAAACGGTCCAGTTTTACCGTTCTAACTGTTAAGTCAACATTCTGAATTCGGCCAAAATAGTATATTTCAACATACTCGCTTCGCCCGCGCTGTCGCAACACACATCTTGGTGGATTGGGGTATTTCGAAAGATATTTTTCTGTAATAGTGAGAGTGTGTTGGCTGCATCTTCCCAACCGTTACTTTCCTTCTCGAGCGTTTACTTTCGCTACCGACCGATTCATATCATACAGCTCACCAATTACACTCTCACGATACAGAAAATGGTTCCTTCATTTCAATTTTTAGGTCTTTGGTCTTTTGGCGGTTTTCTGGGTCTTCTGTCTGTCGTGTCTGTCCCCGTCTTGTTCTGTCCGTCTGTCCGTCTTCCGTCTGTCTGTCTGTCTGTCGTCTGTCCGTCTGTCTTGTTGTCTGTCTGTTCCGTCTGTCTGTGCTCGTTCCACAAATTGCGTTAGTTTGGTAGCTCGTGNCTCTCAGTCGGTAGTTGGTATTTTGGTAGTTGTAGTTTCGAGCTGGATTGACATTCAAAATTGCAAAGCCACCATGAGCATATCAACACCAGGCAAATAATAATTATTTGTTATCTGATCACCGATAGCTCACAGTTAACATTGCAATTCGAAAATTTGGTAGTTGGTAGTTGGACTACCAAGGCTATAATTGACTACCAAACGTAATTTTTGGGGAAGAGATGTTTACTATTCGAGAACTACGCACCGACTGACGAAATTATTCTACATGCTCGCTATTTATAAATCGAAATTTAGTTGGTAGCTTTGGTAGTTGGTTTGGTAGTTGGTAGTTGCGAGCTGGATTGACATTCAAAATTGCAAAGCCACCATGAGCATATCGACACCAGGCAAATAATAATTATTTGTTATCTGATCACCGATAGCTCACAGTTAACATTGCAATTCGAAAATTTGGTAGTTGGTAGTTGGACTACCAAGGCTATAATTGACTACCAAACGTAATTTTTGGGGAAGAGATGTTTACTATTCGAGAACTACGCACCGACTGACGAAATTATTCTACATGCTCGCTATTTATAAATCGAAATTTGGTAGTCGGTAGCTTTGGTAGTTGGTAGTTGCGAGCTGGATTGACATTCAAAATTGCAAAGCCACCATGAGCATATCAACACCAGGCAAATAATAATTATTTGTTATCTGATCACGATAGCTCACAGTTAACATTGCAATTCGAAAATTTGGTAGTTGGTAGTTGGACTACCAAGGCTATAATTGACTACCAAACGTAATTTTTGGGGAAGAGATGTTTACTATTCGAGAACTACGCACCGACTGACGAAATTATTCTACATGCTCGCTATTTATAAATCGAAATTTGGTAGTCGGTAGCTTTGGTAGTTGCGAGCTGGATTGACATTCAAAATTGCAAAGCCACCATGAGCATATCAACACCAGGCAAATAATAATTATTTGTTATCTGATCACCGATAGCTCACAGTTAACATTGCAATTCGAAAATTTGGTAGTTGGTAGTTGGACTACCAAGGCTATAATTGACTACCAAACGTAATTTTTGGGGAAGAGATGTTTACTATTCGAGAACTACGCACCGACTGACGAAATTATTCTACATGCTCGCTATTTATAAATCGGAAATTTGGTAGTCGGTAGCTTTGGTAGTTGGTAGTTGCGAGTGGATTGACATTCAAAATTGCAAAGCCACCATGAGCATATCAACACCAGGCAAATAATAATTATTTGTTATCTGATCACCGATAGCTCACAGTTAAATTGCAATTCGAAAATTTGGTAGTTGTTAGTTGGACAGAAGTACCATGGGAGTTATGGGCTGAACTGTCAAACTTTTAATTAAAGGGTTGCCGCCTTTTATTGGTCATTAATTACTTTATTACTTTATATAAGCGGTAAATTTCCTTTATATCACCGCTATATATTAAAGAGATTACCGCTTTTTATTGTACATTAATTACTTTATATAAGGATCAAATTTTCTTTATGTCGCCGTCTTATATAAGCGGTAAATTTCACTTTATATCACCGCATTATATAAAGAGATTGCCGGTTTTTATCACACATTAATTACTTTATATAAGCGGTAAATTTCCTTTATATCACCACTTTATATATGCGGTGGATTTCGTTTATATAGCAGTGATACCTCTTTATATACGCGTCGCATATCCTTTTATATGTAGATACACTGTATAAATGATATATTGTTTACGGTATATTTCCTTTGTAAAAATGGAATATAGGAATATGTAGGTTGTAAACATTCTGTGAGAATTTTGTATTACATTTTAGCAAAATTGATGTTTCAGTATCTCATTGCATTGATTATAATATTTCTGTTGTCCCTTTGCACAGTTTTTTGTTTCCGATAAAAAAAGAGTTTTGGTCGCACATCTGGTATACATTTTCTGGTATTCTTAAAATGCAATGTTATTGCTCTTGTTTTTTATCACACATTATTTACTTTATATAAACGCCAAATTTTCTTTATATCACCGCCTTATATAAGCGGTAAATTTCCTTTATATCACCACTTTATATATGCGGTGGATTTCATTTATATAACAGTGATACCACTTTATATACGCGGCGCATATCCTTTTGTGTTATTTTCACTTATTCTAGGCGGTATAGTCACAGTAACTTTTGCTATAGGCGGTGTATATCCTTTGCAAAGACTATGCGCTGAACTATGCGCATATACTCCATGTATAAACGGCGTTTCTTTTAAGTCCTTTGTGTTGAATAATTTGTGAAAATATCGGTTTTTTTCTTTTTAAGTCGGTGTATATTCTCAGATATGTTCCTAGAAGGAAAAATTGTCTATGGAATAGATCCGTGTGAACGTTGATTTTTCTCACATTTTTGGTGATATTTTCTGTATAAAAAGGACTCAGTGCAGAACGAACAGCACAGTCTATTTCTGGAGAGAGGTACGATAGGTTGTACTTGTGTTTTGGTTTTTTTGTTGTTATTATTATTTTTTGAATATTTTGCGAAGATAAAAAAGTAGTTGGTGTTGTCTTGCTGTCATCAAATTGTTTTTGACTATATTTGAGTGACACCTGGCGCTGAGAGTTTCTGGTAGCTGAAAAAGGTTTACGAAAATATAAAATCTAATTCGTTGAGAGAAAAAATCGGGTTAGAAAAACTAATTAGAAGACTAATTAGGGTGAGCAAAACAAAAATCCATCCAAGAAAAATTTTGGTGGAAAAATCTCACAAAACGATTCTAACAAGAAAAGAAAAAATCGCATCAGAAAACTATTTAAACTAATTTGTGTATTATGAAGAAATGGGTCGTGTCATGAATGAACTTATCCTGTGGACGAAAATGGTGCTGTGCAGTGTATTGATGCTGAAAGTTGTACTGTAGGGGGTACTACCGCGTGTACTGGTATACAATAGATTCGAGTGGTGCGCGGTTGAGTAACCTTTACGATTGTGCACCTACTACTGGCCTATGACAAGGAGTATTGAATATGCCTCATGAGAGAATGTCGGTTTTTTCTTTAAAGTCGGTGCATATTCTCAGATGTGTCTTAGAAGGAAAAATTGCCTGTAGAATAGGTTCATGTGAGTGTTTGTTCTTTCTCATAGTCTTTGTGATATTTTCTGTATAAAAAAGACTCGGTGTGGTATGAAGAGTCTATTCAAAGCACCTAGCAGTGTAATAGAGGATTTTACACGTCAAATAGAGTAGTTTTTTGATACCAATAATACCATTAGCAGCCTTAATGGTAATTTTGCAATGACATTATGAAAAAAGGTATGGAAATATTCGCATACTTCGATTAAAGTACTACTTTATTTTTTTCTATTACCCTGCTATGGGCTTTGGCCTATTTCTAGATGTGTTCTGTGAAGGAAAATTTGGTTTATGAATAGTTCCATGGGAACGATGGTCCCTTCTCACAGTTTTAATAATATTTTGTCTTAATAAGACCTCTATGTTGAAGGATCAGCACAGTCTTTTCTGTTGCGGCAATTTGTACTTGCCTTTTCGTTTGATTTCATAAATGTTGTTGTATTGTTATGTTTTTTGTGACAAGTGGAAAGCCAATAAAAATTAGCTGACAAAGCTTGCGGAGAAGTGACATTTAGTTGGAAAAATTTTGTAGGATCAGTTTCTATTGTATTTTCCTACATCATTGTGACTCGTATGCAGCGCCGATATCGTCCATAGAACCATGGTTCTTTTTCTCAAACTGTGAGAAACTGTCTTTAAAATAAAAATATTTGAATATAAAACGACTCTGTGTAGTGAGATCGGTACAGTTTTGTTCTGGGGCTCGTAGAGTCAGGCTGTTTGCATTTTCACCAAACTAAAAAAAATCAGTGGTGAGAACAAGGCGTACGATTCTGACAATTTGGAAGGTAAGGATAAATTTTCTGATTGCAAAGACTATATAACTGCACTACTATACAGACGATCAGTGAAGATCCTGTTTTGCATAGCTGTGTTTCTTCAATGTCTTTTGTATTGAATATAACTCTTGAGAGAATTTCAGTTTTTTTAATTCGGTACATATTCTCAGATAAAGAAAAAAATGCCTGTGAATGTTGGTTCTTTCTTAGATTTTTTGTGATATTTTCTGTATAAAAAGGAGACGGTCCAGTATGAACAGCACAGCCTATTTCTGTGTTCTGTGAAGAAAATTGAGTTTATGAATACATCCATGGGAACGATGGTTCTTTCTCACAGTTTCGACAATATTTTGGCATAAAACGGACTCTATGTAGAAGGACAAGCACAGTCTATTTCTGTTGTGGCATGCTGTCCTTGCCTTCTCGTTTGATTGTAGAATTGCTGTTGTCTTGTTATGATTTTGTGACAAGTGGAAGTGGAGGGTCAATAAAAATAGGTTGACAAGGTTTGCGAGTGACATTTAGTTGCAAAATTTTTGTAGGATCAGTTTCTTTCGTAACTTTCTACATCGTGACTCGTACACATCGCCGATATCGTCCATAGTTCCAAGTAAATAATGGTTCTTTTTTTTGAACTGTGAGAAACTGTCTTTAAATAGACATATTTGAATATGAAACGACTCTGTGTAGTGAGTCAGTACAGTTTTGTTCTGGGGTTCGTAGAGTCAGGTTGTTTGCATTTTTACGAAACTAAAAATATCAGTGGTGAAAACAAGGTGACAATTTGGAAGGTAAGAGAAATTTTCTGTTGTAAAACCTTATGAAGAACGGTAAAAAGGGGTACTGATGAATGAACATCTTTCTAGACCTACACTTTGACCGTACTACAGCTGAGTCAACCACTGTAATCGCTTTGTTGAAATTGGTCAAAGATACAATGAATACCATTGTGCTGCAGCATTTCTTGGAAATCAATAATTCAGCAAAAAATCGGAAATTTAAAGTCTGCACAATGGACAAATTGGAGAATGTTATACTGTCGGAAAAGGATGAGTACGGCTTCATAATCAACCTTTCGTCATCGTATTCGCCCGGTACTCACTGGGTAGGACTTTATGTGGATAAAAATCGTAAAGGTTCATTTTGCGACAGCTTTGGATTTCCCCCATACATCTATGACATGACAGATTTTTTTATCAGAAATTGTTCAACTTTTGAATCAAACGAGCAACAGCTCCATCAACTTGAATCAAAAGTTTGTGGTATGTATGCTGCGTGTTTTGTCCTACATATGTCAAACGGTGGTTCAATGAAATCATTTATCGATAAGTTTTCTTTAGATTTACATCTTAATGACATTTTCATTAATAAGAATTTCAATTATTATATACAAAACTGTGTTGTCAGAAACTTTTTGGCACAAAAAAAAGCGGATCAAGCAATTAAGAAAAAAAAAGTTAAGGAAAAAGATGATGAAGTTTTGTCGTAAGCCAAAATATACCTTTTTAAGTTTTAAGTAGTGAAAAAATTTGTGTCAATAAAAAATCGGATATTGATTTACTGGTAAAATTGTACTTTATTAAAATGAAAACAAAGAAATTAATTTAAAGAGGCTTAACTGTTACATAATCACTGACAAGTAAATTATTTAAAAAAAATCATTGTTGTAGTTGTTGGTGTTGTTCCAGATAAAATCTTAGTACTGCTACAACTTCGTCGTATGTGTATGTACCATCTTCATCGGCTGAGTCGGTAGCTTGACTTTCGGTAGATTCTGGTCCTCCTGAGTTATTGTCTCCTTTGTCTTCTTCTTCTGCATCCTCATCATCTTGATCACTATCAGTACCAACATTGTCGCTTTCTTGATCACTATCGCATTCTTCAACTTCTTCTTCACTATCGTTTTGGATATATTCTGAATGTTTTCTAGAAATATGCCTTTTTAAGTTGTAAGTGGTGGCAAGAGTGCTCGAGCAATGCGGACAGGTTACAGCCATTCTTTATCTTTACTCGTCACCGTTTGGAGTAAAACTGAGGTAGTATTATTCTGGAACTCCTTATTTATTACAATGATGCTTATGAAACCGAAGAATTGCTCGAAGCTCTTTATATGTATAACTTTGGAGGTCTCTAAGAGTTCCATCGCGTAACATCCCGTTTCCAGTTGTCAAGTCTGTTTCGAACTGTTTTGTTCATTTACTTTCAAAGTGTTATTCGCTGGATATACAATCAAAGGTGGTCTGCCCAGACGTCTAATATTGCGGGATGCTCGAGGTCTAGGATCGATCCATACGTTTTCAGGAGTACCGTACAAATATTGTACTTCAGGTTTGGTTACGTTTACGTGTTTCTCGTAGTGGTGAGAATATAAGTAGAAATGACTTATAAACACTTCACCGCATATTGGACACTTCATTTTTCTTCGTGAGCGTTGTGCCAGGTACAAAACCCAAAGTCCTATAATCTTTACAATTATGTAAAGATTTTTATTTATATTAATATCCGTTCTCGCTACTGTGCCAACTGTACCATACCTTCTCATTGACTGAATCATATCTAGACGTAACATTTCATTTATAGTCAAATCTCCGCGATACTTGGTTTTTGCAGCCCTATTTAGTGTTACTCTGAGATTTCACTAGTTTAGGGTAAAATATTTTAGCACAGACTAGTTCAGTTAAATGTTCCAACCCCAGGCCTATCACTCCGACGGCTGAATGCCAATTTTTGTTTCTTATCCAATCAATGAGAAACGCTAAGATGGCCTTTTTGTCGGCATTGTGTACGTCATCACTAGTACAGGCAGTTTTGTAAGCTAAATCGTGTTCTTTCGCAATTAAGTCGTCACTATCAACCGGAGCACCATTATTCAATTCATTGCCTGGACCAAGATATTTGTGCCACGGAAACAAGAATATGTTACCAAATGTCATTCTCATCAGTCTTTAGTAGTTGAAGCTTTCATTATCTTTAACACTTTTTTGGGTTAGAAAATTATTTTTCTAAACTTTTTTGTTAGAATTTTTTTTTTTCAACATTTTTTTTGACAGAAATTATTTTGTCAATATTTTTTTGTCAGAATTTTTTTTTCAACAATTTTTTTGTCAGATTTTCTTTTTCAATATTTTTGTGTTTTATTTTTCAACTCTTTTATATCAAGTGAGAAGATTGCACCGCAATGAATAAACTACGTGTGTGTTGTACACACACCGACGAATCACTCAGTAATGAGCTGCTAAATGATTGTAGCTCTTTATAAAATGAAACTTGTCCCCTTCCATCGTTGAAGAGGACAAAGACCAACCCCGTCCCCGCCAATAATATATACACATTATGTGGCGGGGACGGGGTTGGTCTTTGTCCTCTTCAACGATGGAAGGGGACAAGTTTCATTTTATAAAGAGCTACAATCATTTAGCAGCTCATTACTGAGTGATTCGTCGGTGTGTGTACAACACACACGTAGTTTATTCATTGCGGTGCAATCTTCTCACTTGACATAAAAGAGTTGAAAAATAAACACAAAAATATTGAAAAAAGAAAATCTGACAAAAAAATTGTTGAAAAAAAAATTCTGACAAAAAAATATTGACAAAATAATTTTCTGTCAAAAAAAATGTTGAAAAAAAAAATTCTAACAAAAAAGTTTCGAAAAATAATTTTCTAACCAAAAAGTGTTAAAGATAATGAAAGCTTCAACTACTAAAGACTGATGAGAATGACATTTGGTAACATATTCTTGTTTCCGGGCACAAATATCTTGGTCCAGGCAATGAATTGAATAATGGTGCTCCGGTTGATAGTGACGACTTAATTGCGAAAGAACACGATTTAGCTTACAAAACTGCCTGTACTAGTGATGACGTACACAATGCCGACAAAAAGGCCATCTTAGCGTTTCTCATTGATTGGATAAGAAACAAAAATTGGCATTCAGCCGTCGGAGTGATAGGCCTGGGGTTGAAACATTTAACTGAACTAGTCTGTGCTAAAATATTTTACCCTAAACTAGTGAAATCTCAGAGTAACACTAAATAGGGCTGCAAAACCAAGTATCGCGGAGATTTGACTATAAATGAAATGTTACGTCTAGATATGATTCAGTCAATGAGAAGGTTATTGGTACAGTTGGCACAGTAGCGAGAACGGATATTAATATAAATAAAAATCTTTACATAATTGTAAAGATTATAGGACTTTGGGTTTTGTACCTGGCACAACGCTCCACGAAGAAAAATGAAGTGTCCAATATGCGGTGAAGTGTTTATAAGTCATTTCTACTTATATTCTCACCACTACGAGAAACACGTAAACGTAACCAAACCTGAAGTACAATATTTGTACGGTACTCCTGAAAACGTATGGATCGATCCTAGACCTCGAGCATCCCGCAATATTAGACGTCTGGGCAGACCACCTTTGATTGTATATCCAGCGAATAACACTTTGAAAGTAAATGAAACAAAACAGTTCGAAACAGACTTGACAACTGGAACGGGATGTTACGCGATGGAACTCTTAGAGACCTCCAAAGTTATACATATAAAGAGCTTCGAGCAATTCTTCGGTTTCATAAGCATCATTGTAATAAATAAGGAGTTCCAGAATAATACTACTCAGTTTTACTCCAAACGGTGACGAGTAAAGATAAAGAATGGCTGTAACCTGTCCGCATTGCTCGAGCACTCTTGCCACCACTTACAACTTAAAAAGGCATATTTCTAGAAAACATTCAGAATATATCCAAAACGATAGTGAAGAAGAAGTTGAAGAATGCGATAGTGATCAAGAAAGCGACAATGTTGGTACTGATTAGTGATCAAGATGATGAGGATGCAGAAGAAGAAGACAAAGGAGACAATAACTCAGGAGGACCAGAATCTACCGAAAGTCAAGCTACCGACTCAGCCGATGAAGATGGTACATACACATACGACGAAGTTGTAGCAGTACTAAGATTTTATCTGGAACAACACCAACAACTACAACAATGATTTTTTTAAATAATTTACTTGTCAGTGATTATGTAACAGTTAAGCTCTTTAATTAATTTCTTTGTTTTCATTTTAATAAAGTACAATTTTACCCAGTAAATCAATATCCGATTTTTATTGACACAAATTTTTTCACTACTTAAAACTTAAAAAGGTATATTTTGGCTTACGACAAAACTTCATCATCTTTTTCCTTAACTTTTTTTTTCTTAATTGCTTGATCCGCTTTTTTTTGTGCCAAAAAGTTTCTGACAACACAGTTTTGTATATAATAATTGAAATTCTTATTAATGAAAATGTCATTAAGATGTAAATCTAAAGAAAACTTATCGATAAATGATTTCATTGAACCACCGTTTGACATATGTAGGACAAAACACGCAGCATACATACCACAAACTTTTGATTCAAGTTGATGGAGCTGTTGCTCGTTTGATTCAAAAGTTGAACAATTTCTGATAAAAAATCTGTCATGTCATAGATGTATGGGGAAATCCAAAGCTGTCGCAAAATGAACCTTTACGATTTTTATCCACATAAAGTCCTACCCAGTGAGTACCGGGCGAATACGATGACGAAAGGTTGATTATGAAGCCGTACTCATCCTTTTCCGACAGTATAACATTCTCCAATTTGTCCATTGTGCAGACTTTAAATTCCGATTTTTTGCTGAATTATTGATTTCCAAGAAATGCTGCAGCACAATGGTATTCATTGTATCTTTGACCAATTTCAACAAAGCGATTACAGTGGTTGACTCAGCTGTAGTACGGTCAAAGTGTAGGTCTAGAAAGATGTTCATACATCAGTACCCCCTTTTTACCGTTCTTCATAAGGTTTTACAACAGAAAATTTCTCCTTACCTTCCAAATTGTCACCTTGTTTTCACCACTGATATTTTAGTTTCGTAAAAATGCAAACAACCTGACTCTACGAACCCCAGAACAAAACTGTACTGACCTCACTACACAGAGTCGTTTCATATTCAAATATGTCTATTTAAAAGACAGTTTCTCACAGTTCAAAAAAAAAGAACCATTATTTACTTGGAACTATGGACGATATCGGCGATGTGTACGAGTCACGATGTAGGAAAGTTACGAAAGAAACTGATCCTACAAAAATTTTGCAACTAAATGTCACTTCGCAAACCTTGTCAACCTATTTTTATTGACCCTCCACTGCCACTTGTCACAAAATCATAACAAGACAAACAGCAATTCTACAATCAAACGAGAAGGCAAGGACAGCATGCCACAACAGAAATAGACTGTGCTTGTCCTTCTACATAGAGTCCGTTTTATGCCAAAATATTGTCGAAACTGTGAGAAAGAACCATCGTTCCCATGGATGTATTCATAAACTCAATTTTGCTTCACAGAACACAGAAATAGGCTGTGCTGTTCATACTGCACCGTCTCCTTTTTATACAGAAAATATCACAAAAAATCTAAGAAAGAACCAACATTCACTGGCATTTTTTTCTTTATCTGAGAATATGTACCGAATTAAAAAAACTGAAATTCTCTCAAGAGTTATATTCAATACAAAAGACATCGAAGAAACACAGCTATGCAAAACAGGATCTTCACTGATCGTCTGTATAGTAGTGCAGTTATATAGTCTTTGCAATCAGAAAATTTATCCTTACCTTCCAAATTGTCAGAATCGTACGCCTTGTTCTCACCACTGGATTTTTTTTTAGTTTGGCGAAAATGCAAACAGCCTGACTCTACGAGCCCAGAACAAAACTGCACCGATCTCACTACACAGAGTCGTTTTATATTCAAATATTTTATTTTAAAGACAGTTTCTCACAGTTTGAGAAAAAGAACCATGGTTCTATGGACGATATCGGCGCTGCATACAAGTCACAATGATGTTAGAAAATACGATAGAAACTGATCCTACAAAATTTTTCCAACTAAATGTCACTTCTCCGCAAGCTTTGTCAGCTAATTTTTATTGACTTTCCACTTGTCACAAAAAACATAACAATACAACAACATTTATGAAATCAAACGAAAAGGCAAGTACAAATTGCCGCAACAGAAAAGACTGTGCTGATCCTTCAACATAGAGGTCTTATTAAGACAAAATATTATTAAAACTGTGAGAAGGGACCATCGTTCCCATGGAACTATTCATAAACCAAATTTTCCTTCACAGAACACATCTAGAAATAGGCCAAAGCCCATAGCAGGGTAATAGAAAAAAATAAAGTAGTACTTTAATCGAAGTATGCGAATATTTCCATACCTTTTTTTCATAATGTCATTGCAAAATTACCATTAAGGCTGCTAATGGTATTATTGGTATCAAAAAACTACTCTATTTGACGTGTAAAATCCTCTATTACACTGCTAGGTGCTTTGAATAGACTCTTCATACCACACCGAGTCTTTTTTATACAGAAAATATCACAAAGACTATGAGAAAGAACAAACACTCACATGAACCTATTCTACAGGCAATTTTTCCTTCTAAGACACATCTGAGAATATGCACCGACCTTTAAAGAAAAAACCGACATTCTCTCATGAGGCATATTCAATACTCCTTGTCATAGGCCAGTAGTAGGTGCACAATCGTAAAGGTTACTCAACCGCGCACCACTCGAATCTATTGTATACCAGTACACGCGGTAGTACCCCTACAGTACAACTTTCAGCATCAATACACTGCACAGCACCATTTTCGTCCACAGGATAAGTTCATTCATGACACGACCCATTTCTTCATAATACACAAATTAGTTTAAATAGTTTTCTGATGCGATTTTTTCTTTTCTTGTTAGAATCGTTTTGTGAGATTTCTTCCACCAAAATTTTTCTTGGATGGATTTTTGTTTTGCTCACCCTAATTAGTCTTCTAATTAGTTTTTCTAACCCGATTTTTTCTCTCAACGAATTAGATTTTATATTTTCGTAAACCTTTTTCAGCTACCAGAAACTCTCAGCGCCAGGTGTCACTCAATATAGTCAAAAACAATTTGATGACAGCAAGACAACACCAACTACTTTTTTATCTTCGCAAAATATTCAAAAAATAATAATAACAACAAAAAAACCAAAACACAAGTACAACCTATCGTACCTCTCTCCAGAAATAGACTGTGCTGTTCGTTCTGCACTGAGTCCTTTTTATACAGAAAATATCACCAAAAATGTGAGAAAATCAACGTTCACACGGATCTATTCCATAGACAATTTTTCCTTCTAGGAACATATCTGAGAATATACACCGACTTAAAAAGAAAAAAACCGATATTTTCACAAATTATTCAACACAAAGGACTTAAAAGAAACGCCGTTTATACATGGAGTATATGCGCATAGTTCAGCGCATAGTCTTTGCAAAGGATATACACCGCCTATAGCAAAAGTTACTGTGACTATACCGCCTAGAATAAGTGAAAATAACACAAAAGGATATGCGCCGCGTATATAAAGTGGTATCACTGTTATATAAATGAAATCCACCGCATATATAAAGTGGTGATATAAAGGAAATTTACCGCTTATATAAGGCGGTGATATAAAGAAAATTTGGCGTTTATATAAAGTAAATAATGTGTGATAAAAAACAAGAGCAATAACATTGCATTTTAAGAATACCAGAAAATGTATACCAGATGTGCGACCAAAACTCTTTTTTTATCGGAAACAAAAAACTGTGCAAAGGGACAACAGAAATATTATAATCAATGCAATGAGATACTGAAACATCAATTTTGCTAAAATGTAATACAAAATTCTCACAGAATGTTTACAACCTACATATTCCTATATTCCATTTTTACAAAGGAAATATACCGTAAACAATATATCATTTATACAGTGTATCTACATATAAAAGGATATGCGACGCGTATATAAAGAGGTATCACTGCTATATAAACGAAATCCACCGCATATATAAAGTGGTGATATAAAGGAAATTTACCGCTTATATAAAGTAATTAATGTGTGATAAAAACCGGCAATCTCTTTATATAATGCGGTGATATAAAGTGAAATTTACCGCTTATATAAGACGGCGACATAAAGAAAATTTGATCCTTATATAAAGTAATTAATGTACAATAAAAAGCGGTAATCTCTTTAATATATAGCGGTGATATAAAGGAAATTTACCGCTTATATAAAGTAATAAAGTAATTAATGACCAATAAAAGGCGGCAACCCTTTAATTAAAAGTTTGACAGTTCAGCCCATAACTCCCATGGTACTCTTCTTTGGACTACCAAGGCTATAATTGGACTACCAAACGTAATTTTTGGGGAAGAGATGTTTACTATTCGAGAACTACGCACCGACTGACGAAATTATTCTACATGCTCGCCTATTTATAAATCGAAAATTTGGTAGTTGATAGTTGCGAGCTGGATTGACATTCAAAATTGCAAAGCCACCATGAGCATATCAACACCAGGCAAATAATAATTATTTGTTATCTGATCACCGATAGCTCACAGTTAAAATTGCAATTCGAAAATTTGGTAGTTGGTAGTTGGACTACCAAGGCTATAATTGACTACCAAACGTAATTTTTGGGAAGAGATGTTTACTATTCGAGAACTACGCACCGACTGACGAAATTACTCTACATGCTCGCCTATTTATAAATCGAAAATTTGATAGTTGGTAGCTTTGGTAGTTGGTAGTTGCGAGCTGGATTGACATTCAAAATTGCAAAGCCACCATGAGCATATCAACACCAGGCAAATAATAATTATTTGTTATCTGATCACCGATAGCTCACAGTTAAAATTGCAATTCGAAAATTTGGTAGTTGTTAGTTGGACTACCAAGGCTATAATTGGACTACCAAACGTAATTTTTGGGGAAGAGATGTTTACTATTCGAGAACTACGCACCGACTGACGAAATTACTCTACATGCTCGGATATTTATAAATCGGAAATTTGGTAGTCGGTAGCTTTGGTAGTTGGTAGTTGCGAGGTGGATTGACATTTAAAATTGCAAAGCCACCATGAGCATATCAACACCAGGCAAATAATAATTATTTGTTATCTGATCACCGATAGCTCACAGATTTTTGGGGAAGAGATGTTTACTATTTGAGAACTACAAACCGACTGACGAAATTATTCTACATGCTCGCCTATTTAAAGTTTAATTTTTGGTAGTTGACTACCAAACTGGTAGTTGAATACCAAATTGGTAAAACGTTGGTAGAGATATTTACTCTTCAACAGCTAGATGTTGACTGATGAAAGCTATTATTCCGCCTTGCCTCCAGAAAAAGAAAAAAGACCTCACCAGGCTTTAGCCGGTCTATTCTTGTTTTGTTTTAGGTCGCTCTATTACCGGCTAGTTAAAGTCATACAATTTGAATTACTCCTTGGACTGTTTGCAAGTACTCCGATCTCTTCTAAAAAACGATGCTGTCGAATAACTTTTGGCGCCTTATCTCGAGTATCGTCCTATCATAAAGCGTGTAAATTATTATTTCGCTTTTCTAACAAAAATAGAAACTTTAACCCGGAGTTGCTTGACGTAAGTTCGAGCAAGCCTCATTTGCAAGATATTTTTTTAAAAGTTTTATTTGCTATACGAAAACTTACCTTAAACACTTCCCATGTTGCAGAAAACGGTAGTACACATAATCCCACCAATAGATCAGCAACGGCTAAACTAACAATGAAAAAGTTCGTAACACTCCGAAGTTTGTGTGAACAAAACACAGCAGCTATAACGAGGCAATTTCCAACAATAACAAGAACATTTATGAAAGCCAGTATAGCTAAAGATATAATATTTCCTAGATCCGTCCATTTTACGGAGTCTAAATCAATACACTCTGTTTTATTCATTGCGCGATGCCACTACGAATCGGATTGTTTGATTTTACCACCTATACGGAATAGAAATGAAAATACAATAAGATAAGTAACAGGTTTAATGGATAATGTGCTTTTATAACAGAAAAACCATTAATTTTATGTTTATATTTCGTTCTTTTTACTCTCGCTCTCTATCTCTCACACTGTTTCTCTTTCTCCATCTAACTATCTATCTTCTCTGTCTATGCATACATTTATAAATGTAACGTTATTTCGGATTAAATTAAGATAGATACTTTTTTGATACTTTTTTTCTTCTCTCTTTTTCAATTTTATTTTATTTTTTTACTCTAATATTAAAAGGAAATACCAAAAACAAACTCAAACACCATACCTTTAATCCATTTCCATCTGTTTATTCTTAATTCTATTCGTTCCATTTTTTAAGCTTTTTGTTTGGTATTATAATCTTTAGACACGATTACGGTGAATCTCTCTCTGACTTAAGATTAGTCTTGTTTGGTTTATACCGACGGCATTATTAATGGAATTTCGCCAACAGTGTTCCCGAAACCTGTAAATTTAATTGAAAATATTTGTGATAACATTTTACACCCATTAATCCTTAAGTAATTTATGAAAAATGTTTTTATTGTTCCAATGTTTCGGTAAAATTTCTATCAAAATGTTAGACATCACCGCCAATAAACAAAGTGTTGATGGTTATTCTACAAAGGATTTTCTTTCACCCGACAGTGTTATATGGACTCTGCCACACCACACAGCAACAACAAAAAATGTTTTGTTGAAATTTACTTTTTAATAAATTATGTTAACAAAATTGTAATAGATCCATCTCCATGATACGATACCTTTTTCGGTTCAAATTATACACAACTATAAAATATATCAAATCCCGAACAGCACAGTGACGACACGTCTTTTTTTCCAGTTTTTTTTTGGGAAATTTAACAATATACATTATTAGACATAATAGGCATATATGGATGGGTATGGGTACAATCAATGTTGGAAAAATTCAATCGACATGTTGATAAGTCAGTAAACTTTGGAGTGAGGAAGCATCCTACTTTTGTCGGTTCGAAACTTTCGAACCAACCAAACCACACTTAATATTATCACAAAGTCAAATAATTTCCAAATTAACCTTTAGGTCATGGTAGCGCGAAGCAATGAATAATGCAAATGTATAAAAGTTTCGACCGAAAAAAAAAACTTTCCCAAATAATTTCCAACTCCGTTTCATTGAAACTACTTTCTTGGTGAATATTTTACATGAAATTGTTCACCGGGTTTTATTTCTATATGTGATACCACACTGACTAGGAAAATATATAGAAAAAAAAGTATCCCAACAAAACACTTATTATGGATTACGAGCAGCAATATATGGTTGGAGGGATGAAATGAAAAGTAACGTGACTAGAAATTCTTTACAACTTTTGATATTTTATTGGAAAATTTTCCATTCAAAATTAAATTTACAATGAAATCACTCAAGCTGAATGAAAACATCTTATTTATTTTCCAAACATTTCTCCATTTGTATCTGGGAACGTCGTAACATACATGACTATATATATATATATATATATATATGTATATGTATGTACACATTTCGTACATCACCGTGGTACATACAATCAACATCAACAATCCCTATCAACACGGTTTACAATATACACTCATACACACATTGTCTTGTGTTTTTCCCCTAAACAAAAATTTAAATCGCAAATTGCAGCCTCTTCATATCTGTGTCAATTATAAATTTTCGATTTCTTTATTTTTGTCTGCTTTCTCTTTATTAGATTCAAAATTTACTTACCCTTATAAACATCGAGGGAGCAATAATCTAATGTACGACGGAATTTAAAAGCTAAATATATTCCTCGCAGGCTTATGTTGACTTTAAGATACAGAAAATAGCTGTAGGCATATATTGATAAGTTAAAGCAATAGGTGCTTGTCAAATTCAAAACCATAAAACCATGAAAAAAAATGTGAAAAAGTATTCATAACATCGCAATAGCTAATATTTGCGAACGATAAATATGGTATAGATAGAAATGATGTTAAAAGTTTTTTTTTCTTCATATTTATTTTATGGCCTTTGTTGACCGCAGCTAACAGGAACAATAAGAAGCCAGTCATTCTCAAGAAAAAAGACAAAAAATAGATTTTCCACTAAATCAGTACGTGAAGTCGGAAGTTCGAGCCTAATGACGGCAGACCTTATTTTAGAGAATTTTAATTCTCAAAACTCCGAATGATTCCGAAAAATTCCGAATTTTTCGGAATTAAAATTCTCTGAAATAAGTACTGAAAAAAGTCAACGACTGTTTTGTGCATTTGACCGAATGTAGGAGAAAAATTCGCTAATGCAATGATGAATCCATGAATCGACATGATGATATGACGCTACCATCCTGCTCTGGGTTTGCAGACGACTTGAAAATATTCAGAGCAATTAAGACTGTCCATGATTGTAATTTACTACAGGGTGACCTGGCCAGAGTCGTTGAATGGTGTAGCAGAAACAGTATGACATTGAATATCAATAAATGCGCAGTTATGTCCACAACGCACAGCCGGGATAAAGTGATTTATCCTTATGCCGTCGGGAATGAGACGTTGGATAGAGTGTCAACGAAGAAAGATCTGGGTGTTCTGATGGACGATAAATTGTCATTCGTGGATCACGTGGACTTCATTGTGCGTAAATCCTACCAGTTACTGGGGTTCATCTTTAGATGTGGCCGATATTTTTCGAACCAATCGAGTCTTGAATTGCTATTCTCGTCACTCGTTAGGAATCGGCTTGAATATTGTTCATCAGTGTGGAATCCATTTTACCTGAATGCCAGGGATCGGATTGAAAGAGTACAAAAGAAGTACACGAGGATGCTATACTTCAAATTCGGCATTGCTCACCCGAGGCCACCATACAATGAACGGCTATTGAAGTTGAAACTCCATTCATTGGAGACTCGCCGTCTGGAATCTGACGAGCTGATGCTGTACAAACTTATTCACTATCGTGTAGATTCATCATTGAGGCGACAGTTGTCATTCCGTCAACCGTCCACGAATACCAGGCTGAACTCAATTTTCTACCTTCCAAATATGTCTACGAATTACCAGCTAAACTCACAGTTAAATAGATTACAACTTAATCATATGCACTATTTCCGTGAACTAGACATTATCGGCATGAGGCCGCCTGAGTTTAAGAAGGCAGTTAAGGACTGTTATGTTCGGTAACGGATGGCTATTTCTCGGATTGGTGAGTTTTCTATTTGGATTGTATACGTTTTGATGAATGATTTGATGTAGTAGTAGTAAGTGACTAGCTTGTTATTAGGCTCCGGCCTGTTAGTTTGGTCGTTAAACTGAATAAAATAAAATAAAGAATTTCAATTTTTATCACATCAATTCATCTTTTTCCAGACGACAGGTTTTCAAAGAATACCGACTGAATTTCGTAGGACGCGAGTGATATGATGGTCTCGAGTGGGGAATTCTGAGTTTTAACATTATCGTGAGTCTTCTCTGAACTCTATCTCGCTATATCTGATCTGAGTGACGCTCTAGAAATACGACGGAAGAATGACGAGCAGTATTTTATCGAAAATACATTACATAGAAGTCGACTCGAGGAAATAGTGAAAATTGTGCAAGTCGATGCTGGCGGTCACCGGCTGTCAGGATAATTCTATCCGACAATAGGTGGTTGTGCTGTCAACCTAAGATCCATTTCGCCACCATCCATCCTCCGCAGCATCAACCACCATCGGGACCATTTCACACAATTAATCTATCACATTCTTTTCCTGTCGAATTTTTAAACTAACTTCGATAAAGAGCTTTTTCAGTGTTTGTAAAAAACTTAAATAACTGATAGAGGAAGGCAATCAAGATAGTCAAAACACACTGCATACACACCGATTTATCTCGCCCAATATTTAAAATGTCTCGAGGTATTGATGTCGAGATCGTCCTTCTAGAAGTTATTTGAGTTTTTTTTTTAAACACTTCAGACACAGAATGCTGACTAGACTATAATCGAACACATCGTCTCTATGGATTTTCTTTTATTTCTACATTATGTATACGAGAGACAAAACTGACCTTCCACTTAGTCGGAAATTTCCTCTCATCTAATGTTATTCCATATCGTAATCGTCTCTGTTCGCTATAAACGGAAACTTTTAAGTATTAATAAAACTAACTGTCTATCATACGTATACCGGAAATATTACCAGATCTGCCTGTTTGTGTACGCTATCAATAGACATGGAAGACACGAAAGTGTGGAAACGTAAAACAAAATATAAAAGGAGTAAAATGACTCAATTGAGTGCTTAATAGTTTAATTTGATAAACAAGAGATTCTTTTTTCTATATAAGTATAATATCCATCCATGGCTGATGAAATAAGGCAAACCCCAGCTCTAACTCTTAAATCATTTTAAAAGGATACCTTTACACATGATTGATGTTCGATAAATAAATATCGAGTTACACATACACCATGTTCTTTAGACATGTGTGTAGTGTCTGTATGTAGGTATATATACCATATAATGTATACATAAAAACATGTAATTTACTTCAACCGAAGTCAGAGAAGCCAACTGGTACACACTTTAAATTTCTCGATAAAATCAAGTGAAAGCTATTTGTTATCAGATTTATTTTTCCATTTTCCAACAGTTTATGAAAAGGAAGACGGGAAAAAAATGTGAAAATGTATATGTCGTCGCTCAAAGGTATGAATAAAACGATTTGTATCGAGAGAGATATTTTTGTGACTACACTCGCATTTTAGTTGTATATTACACAGGAAAAAAAAAGCGAAAGAAAAAACAATTCAATTCCATGATTTAAAAGCACCCGATATTAATGGTTAATTTAGATTGCAATCAAAAGGTTTATGGGGGGAGGTCTTTACACATCATTGCACAAAAGAACGACTTTCATTAACAAGTTTCAGTACCAAACTCAACTTATGGATCGGAGGATATCTTTGTTTTCCCAAAATTAATAGAACCGGAGATTTCATTTGGACGAACAATCGATACTCTACTTTTCTTGGAACAACGATAAAAATAATCAGTCATTTCGGGGTATGAATGGAACTTTTACTTGAACATCTATTATGTCAGTGTCGTCTTAGAAAAACAAAATGATATCCTTGCTTTTATGTGGTGACGAAGAAACAAAAAACGAAAAAACTTTACATAATATTTCTGTTGTTTTTTTTGGCTCATGGCTATATTTTAGCTTTAGAGCTTAGCTGCACGAAAAACTACATTTATTCTGACAATAGGTTACAGAAGAAGATGGATTTTTTGATTCCATTTTTTTTCTTCCTTTTCCTTCGGAAGGAGGAGGCAGGTAAATCAATAGGAAGCAGCAAATCTAATAAACTTTTATTTGTTCATCATTTCCGCTATAAAAACGTAGGCCCCCTACGAAAACTGTACGAAAATTAAAGGATCGCAAAAAGCGACACACAAAAATTGCCATTTGATTTCTGCTGTTACTTTTATTTTAGAAATTTATTTCTTGACGATGATGATAGAATCACAAAACGAAACGTTTGTGCAATCAATTCATGTTCGATTGGTTTGTTAACTATCTGAGAACGGCAACCGTATCGCGATGTACTCTCTTGCTTCTTTTGTTGAAAGCATCCAAAGTGTGCAAAGTAGTGTTTGATCAAAGAACTTCACGCAAAAGTACTTCGAGTGACAGCTGCCAAATAAAGTACTATTTTGTATGAAAAAATATTCTAAATTTTTTTACAATGTCGTTTGACTTACTGCCCTTTTTTTAGTAATATTTTTAGGTTGGTACCACTCATGCTTGAAGTGCGTTGGTTCGATATAAAATCTATTCCTTCATTATTTTTGAGCAAACATTTTGCGGCATAATACAACATTAAACAGAACTCATCGCGTACTTGTGTCGTCGCTGTCGATTACCAGTTGACTAGATGTTTCGATAGGGTTATTATTTAAGAGGTACCGTCATTTCCTTCACCCGAAATAAATTGAATACATAACGGGTGTTAAAGCGATAATTAGCCTGTTACAGACCATTTCATCATCGTAATGAATAATAACAGAGTCGCGCTATTATAAGTATGCATAAATATACAAAACACGCTTTTCACGCTGAAAGACATTGCTGAAATTGTATTTTAATAGCGTTTATTTAACCAATTAGTGAATGGGAGTCATTTCTGTATAGAAGGCATATTTCGGTTGTCTCTCCGTTCAAATGGGATACAAACACACGTGCATTCATCTCCATAAATTAGTTCTACTCAAAATAAACGCACGCTTGTGGTGGCTAGAATAATCACATATGCACGGGTGCAAGTTCTCAAATTAGACCTTTTATATTCTGACCGCAGAAATAGAGAAAATTTTGTTATAAAAGACACTAATTTTCTCATATTCAAGTATTAAGTACTTTATGTTACGCTGTATGTGCTCCTAAGATCTGCTTCGAATTCAGTCAATCAGTTACGCATGTTTACTGGAAGATTATCATCAATCGATGATAAAATTTCCGAATAGTCGATACAGTATCTATGGAATGTTTGATCGATGATCGATATTTATCAACTGATAATCGAATATCAGTCGATATTTACCGATTATAGATTAAACATTCCAAGGAACAAATCGATATTTTAAAAATCGAATCGCACGAATGGTAATATTCGAGCGTTATTTAGTTTTGGGTGAGCGTTATAAATAATTCGATTTAATATTATTTTCATCGAATTTGATGAAAATATTGGTAAAGTGATTTAAAAATTTTGCGAAAGAGGAAATTCCATTGGTAAACTGAAAAATTGTGTCGCTGGCATATATTTTCCCATTATCAAACATGCCTATAATCAGCAACAAATTGCACAGTCTAAGTCCGTAGGTACGGAGTTAAGGATTGAGTCACAAGCCTGCGAGAACCTACAGTCTCCATTTCGTTTAGTTTGGTACGTAATTTCAGCTAATTTTCTAAAATTTCACTTTCTATAGAAAATGTGCGGAATATTTTTTTTCCCAGCGTACACAATGCATATAGCTTATTCATCACTTCCTGCTGACGTACCCTTAATTCAATTTTTTTTACCTACATAAGTGGAAAAAATAATCCGTATTTATTGTGTGCACAAAGTTTCACATTCTCTTAACCATAAAATACATTAGTGCAGTCTTTTCTACAAAACTTAAAAAAAAGTGAGAATACAGCAAGATTTATGTATATAGAAGCTCATCATTTCCCACATATATACGTGTGAGCTTTCAAATCAATTCATATAATAGCTTGCTACAGGAAATAAATAATATTTTCTGCAATTGACAATCACATGTGCATATTGTGACATAAATTTTGATTGGGAATAGTAGTTTTTGCGATTGACAACTACAATATTGTGATATTGGCACTGCCAATTTGGCAGTTGATAAGTATAAGATTTTTTTCGAACAGATTTCACTAGTTTGAGCTTTTTTATAATTATTTGCGCGTTTCTACATTGCAAGTGTCGATCGAAAACTAATAGTGTGCAGCTGCAGCTCGTTGCATAAGTTGATTCCTTTTTTTTTTGCACTAATCCTAAATTTAGTACTGTGCAACACCAGGCCCAAAATTCTAATTTTCTACACTTTTTCACAGAGGACACACATTAAAATCGTTAGGATATTCTTTTGTTAGTGACTAATTTCTAACCTATCAAACTTTCTTAAATTATGTTTGATTTTCTTTATAGAATTTAGGCTCTCAAATGTCACACAATTTTCTGTATTGTAAAATTTCCAACCTCTATATTCAAGGATATTAGATTAATGTAGTGTACAACGCGAGCGGAGCGAGTTGAATTTTTTTTTGCGATTAAGAATTTCCTGTATGAATAACTCTTTTTGTAGTTAAAGCCGTTGTAAGCGATAATTTAAAAACCAAACTTAAATTAAAACGAAATTCACGCTAATGTCGTTTATTTCCACACAAGTGGTAAAGGGTATGTCATATAATTGGTGTTGCCTTGATTTTGACGAAAGCTGTTCAGAAAAATCTGAATTATCGTCTTTCTACCGCAATTTGCATTACAAACTAAACTCTTTTTTTTAGAACAAAAAAGAATTTCTAATGTTCTCAAAAAGTTAGGTTTATTATGCAAATTACGGCAGCGCGCTGCGTTAATACCACTATCCCTTTGCATAATTTACATCTCTGGAATAATATTGATTTGTTTGGTAATTTATTAACATCTTACAAGAAAAAGTCATCTTGACAATGAGATTTAAATACTTTACAAACCACCAAAGTCCCATCCTTCTACATTGAATCAAAACACAAATCATAATATTCCGATTTCATTCAGTTTATTAAAAAGCGGAGTGACCGAAATTTTTATCATTCCATAACCATTTCAAAAAACGTTCTAATTACGCAATCAGTTTATTAAGTCATTAGGCTTGGAATGGCAACGCCAACGCTGCCAAAAAGGAAAAAGGTGAAAAAGTCACTTATTTCGGTTACACACGTAAACACAACACACATATATAACCGTTCCATATAAGTTGATTTAGCTGAAACCGTAATAAGCCTTTTTTATCCATTTTCGTTTCCATTGATAAAACTCCTTTCGAATTTAATTGCATAAAGAAACGCTCTTTTCATCATTTTGATTTGTATCCTCCCTAATTTCCGTGTATCACAACAATTCTCTATTTTCTTTGTAGTGAAATGTACTTCGCATTCAGAATATTAAATTTTGCAAATATATAATATTCCATTCAATGCTTTTGATGCGCATAAAATTGGGTTAATTGCTCTCAGGCCAAATATAAAATGATAGAAAAACTTCGCTTCCATTGAGTTCATCTAAAATATTAATTATCATCACTATTGCTGAGGGTTCCTGGCGTATAATAGGTATATAGACAGATGTGCGCCTACGTATTATACGTATATATACGTTTTAGGGTTACACAGAAACGATAACATAAATTAAATTAATTAAAACGAGTGAAAGATCTGGAATAATCAACGAAACTCTAAAAAGAAAACCTTATTCACAATTCGATTAAATTTTAAGATTGAACGAAATTAAAGCGAGAGGATTTTTATTGGTCGGTTCGGTCTGCTATTTCATAAAAAAAATTTAATTGACAACGTTGAATGTATACGGATGTGAGTATAAATGTGTGTTTTTCCGCAACCTTAACCCGTCATTCGGGTAAAGGAGTTGACATTACACATATACAAATAATCAACCGAAACAAAAACAAAAACAAAAATCGTATCGAAAAACAAAATAAAAAAATTTTACCCATCGTAAATATCGGGTTGGCGTATACAACACTTAAAAAAAACGACCGTTTTAAATCGATTTGCATATTTTGGTTAATAAATTCATTTTTCCAAATTACAATATTAACTTATGAAAACCCCCGGTTCCGTGGTAATTGGAAGACAAAAGTTTGGGTTTTTTTCCTCTCTGTCGTCGTAAGGGTCGTGTCGGTCATGGGGTGACCCATCCGAATAAATTAGGGTATTCAATTTTTGTTTCACAACAGGTAACATAAATGTTGTATTCACACTCACACACAGACTCATTTGTCATCGGTAGGGAGGTGATACATTTCTACGAAATTTTTCTTCGCATTCTTATTCTTCTGTTCCTACACCAACAAAAAAAAATAATCATTTAAATTCAGGCCTTTAACTGAATACAACGGATCAATTTATATTGAGACATATTCCTTGTAACATAACAATCGATGACACTCATCGTTGTCACCTTCCATTCTGTATTTTGGGAATTCGATTGGAATAATATCGTAGACGATGACGACGACGACGACGACGAAAAAAACCAACAAATTTGGAGAATAATAATTACAAATTCGTGTTCATTGCCGTGAAAACCTTGAATGGAAACATTGAAATGTCAAACAGTCTTATATCAGCCAAACAACATTTTTTTTTTGTTCAGCCCAACCCTCACCTCATCTTTATATATATATATTTTTGTTAAACAAATTTATTATAATGTATTTTCGTCACGATATTTCTTAGCTAAAAATAATAATGTTATACGTTAACCGAACCTTTAATAATTCCTATTTATATTCATAAGTCCTTATAAATACACCTTACTCTTAACTCCTTGATATCCTTAATGTAGGTAATGGCGTTAAGTAAGAAACTTTGAACATATTCAAGATTGACGGTTTTAAGTGTGTGCTTCAACTTACGATATGGCATAGTTGTGTGCTTTCAAAGTTTCGTTTTTAATTTACTCAATATTGTGTGTTTAGTATGTAGCATACACTTACATATCCAAATTATAATCAAATTAATGGCTTATTCCTCAATAATTTCAATAATTTAACGAAATACCGATGGCCATCATTGATTTTTGTACATCTTTTTCCGGTATGTGCACATAATATAATGTATGCACAGTGTGTGTCGCACACACAGTGACTTTGGAAATTGTTACAATAAGCGAACGTTAATATGTTGAAGAAATTTCCAATTCGGAAATACAGAAATCATTTACGACTCATTTTCAACTCATTTACGAATATTTTTTTAATGTGCAACTCTATGCACCTTTTCTTCTGAAACAATCTGAAACAATCTGTCGCAAGTCGTTTTCTCTCAAATAATTAAAGGAAAATCACAAAATCAACGAAATTTGGGAAAAAATTATATTTTCGGCAAAGAAACAGTAATAAACTACCGATATCGATGTTCCTGAGTACCGGTAAGCTTTCTAACTATAAGCTTTCTAGCGATAAGCTTTCTACTGATAATATACAACGATTATCGGTAAGACTCACTGATTTCAAAATGTGGATTACAAAATCAGAGAGCGAGCAACAAATTAAATTTTTCTCTTCTTGATTGTTCGAGCTTTTGTCAAATTTGACAGATCAAGCATCTAATCATCGCACTTCATGCATGAGTAATACTCTAGGCAGAGTTCTGAAACTAGATAGTATCACATAAGTTTTGGCGTTGTTTACGTACAAAGTTTGGAAACAGGTTTCATACAAAATAGTTCTCTATTTGACAGATGTCACTCGCAGCACATTTGCTTGAAAAGCGTTGACTCGATCCAAAGTATATAAACACTTTGCATTACATTCAGTGTTCATATACTTTGGACTCGATCAAGGATTATATTGAAGTGGTTCACTATTCACTATTTGAAGTTGTCTTAGGCTTAGTTCACGTAATGGCTTGAAAGGCATTAGAATTTATTTCATTCTCGAATGCCAATCTTTTACAACTGTTTTTTTCAGTGTAACTTCTCTGCAACTCTTTCTTTTCGGCGTGTAGCTCCGATGCAACTCTTTTTTCGAATGCAACTCATTTGCAACTCTTTTGGGTGGTTTGCCCCTCGGGCTTTTTACGGGACACTTAAAATGCAAAATTATCTGCCCAATGCAGTAGACTGCAAGTATTGTTTCGAAGCGGAGAAAATATGTTCGTCGCTTCCATATAAAGTGTCATTCGCTCACATAATAGTTAATTCATTAATGAAGTGGCTAAAAGTTGAACCATTGGGCAGCAAAAATTGAATCCTTTCGCTGCCGTAATTTACATAAGGACCTAGCGAAAATTTTAAACAAAAGAATTCTATTTTTTAAATATTTCACCCAGTCCTTCATGCAAATTACGGCAGTTCGTTTAACATCAGCGTTGCAAATAAAAGTTTTTACCAAGGATATTCGTCGCATTACCTTACCGTAAACTGTAAGTGAACTTTGTGTTTAAGTTTGCCGACAAAGTTATCGCATTGTCATATAATTTGATCTCGAAATAATTTCGAAGAAGCATCAAACAGTGTTCATTGAACACCACACTTTGATAAGGGAACGAGATTCATCGTTTCAAATGACTAGAAATTTCTGGGTGCAGTGCATATATGAAGAGTTACTTCCGTCAAAGTGTTTTCAGTACCGAAACACTTGAGAAACTAAAGGTATAACTCAATTAAGGAACTTATTTGAGGTGCAATATTGGTTTACGCTAAACATTTTCCACTGCAATGGCTGCAATATAATAATCTTCATTATCACAAATCAATTTTCGAGTATTTCGCTCTGTAAAACCGTATTATTGTGGTCGCTGCCGATAACGGAACGGTTGACAAATGACAAAGTCTCGTACAAAACGAGGGAGAAAAATGTTACCGCATTACGCTCCAGTTCTCTATTTGTGACGTCGCTTATTTACTCGAAATCGCATTAAAATAATCGGATCTATGAACTAAAATCATTCGCTGCAGAAATTTGTTCCATATCAGGTTTTATCGCGTCGGGCGTCGCAAACGATGTATGTTCACATTGTGTACGATAAATCATAAAATAAAGTATCAAATATTCAGTGTAACTCGTTGTTACGATGAAATTCGTCATAAAATCAGAGTATATTGCATAAAGCCTGTAATGGCACATTTGGAACAAATCAATTAGTACATATAATATCGTTTACTGTGTGTGGTAATTCTTCCTACGCGGATCACGCACAATACTTTCGATATGTCTGCAATTGCGCTACACAAAAACTTTATTTTTATGCAAACACATTCCCACACATTTTATCGTACTTTTTAGCACAGAAAATTGACTGAATCGAGATCATAAAGTTGTCTTCGTTTTTAGGATTATAAATTTAACACCACCTACACCAAAAGTGGAAAGAGATGACAGAAAGCTGATTAGACGACATCGCTTGTCATTAGCGCAATGTGAGAAACATTAAATCGACAAACATTATTGCCCACCTATCGCCCGAAAATTATCACATTTTAGCAACTAGTTGCGTAAATTACTATTTTATCATCTGCATATAATAGCTTTCGGCAATTTTTTTTCCCCAATATACAATAAGATGTCTGCTATTTATGGATCTCGGTTCGCAGGGAAAGATATAGAGAATAGAAGGGAAAATATTCATTTTATAGATACAAATGTTTTTAATAATTAAAAATCTCTGTAGCGAATGGATGCCATATTATTTGCTGTGTCTTGTTTTTGTTTGAAAATAAAAAGCTTTGATCTTTGTTAATTATTATGAGAGCTTGCTGGTGGGTGTTTGTGTTCTTTATTTGTGTGGTATTTGAAGTGGAGCACAAGACTTAATTATGTGAAAAATAATAAATTTTATGTGTGTCACAATGGATTGGACTCCATTCAACACCATTAAAATTTAAAAATAAATCTTTACGCTTTGCTCGTTTTTGTACTATGAAGAGCGAGAGCTCAGTTTAACCTACAGTTGAAAAAATATCCTTCGTCTTTCTTTAACATAGCTAACATTTTTGTGGTGAAACATATTACGGAAATTACAGCCCGCTCAAAGCATCATTTCCCATTTCATTCGTCCAACATCATATTTGTTATGAAACCTGTCTTCCATGCTTTCTATTTTTCTCACGATTAAAAAAACATTTTACGACAATAAAGTTTAAAAAAAGAAAAAACTTCAGACCATCTCTGATGCAGTCTTAGATGCACTGTTTGCAATATTTTCTGAATGAGCGAATATGAATTATTTACAGAAAGAAATTTACCTTCTGCACACTTCAATATATATGCACTTTTACCGCCTTTGGTTGGCAAATTTTAAAATTACTTCAAAATGAAAGTTTAACTGCATTCAAACAAATATCTTTAGTAAAAGGAAAATTCCCTTTAAATTGACATTTTCATTTTAAGTGGCTAAGCTAATAAAAAATTTCCAACATAAAGTATTTCGCCGTTTGATATCATTTGGCCATTAATGTTAATGAAATTATGGTGCCACGTTTGTAAGACGCCGTGACGCAAGACCAAAAAAAAATTGAAACTTGTTTTTCGTGGGTTTTTAATAACCAATTTTCTGAATCAGGTGTTTACACTTTCCTCATTGTCTGCTATTTGAGACTCATTACTTTTTGCTTGTCGAAGCTTTAAGCTTCACCCCTTCGATATCAGTTCTTCTGTAAGTGGAGAAAAAGACTTGCGTCACAATTCCACTGTAAGTGGTAATTTGGGCGATAAATTATTCTGACTACTATAATAGCAATTTTCCTGTAAAGTTCTCTAAATTAGAAAGCTTTGCGCAAAATATGTAAAAAAAAACCTACGCATCCATTTAGGATATAAATTTTAGGTATATACGAGTTAGGAATAAAACGCGTATTCACGTAATCAAAGAGAATATTGCTGCACTGTTGCAGTAGTGCATAAAGAGATGTAGTTTTAAAATGGATTTAAAAATTTTGAAAGAAAAATATATTTTAGTTTGAACTTTTGATTCGGCTTAAATTTTATTTTGTGTACTGGAATGCGCAAACATTCATTTTGTGTGAGTATTTAAATAATCATTTGATAAAGTATACAATACCTTACATGTGCAAAATACTAAACAAAATTTGTTCCTAATTTGAGATCGTTTTGTCAACCTTGGTACAACCTTGGTCAACCTTGGTCATTAAAATTCTTGAAAATTCATGAAAATTCATGAAATTCATTAAAATTCATGAAAATTCATTAAATTCATTGATTTTCATTAAAATTCATTAAATTTCTTTAAGCTTCATTAAAATTCGTTTCCGTTTCAAATTTGTTGGAAAATAAAAAGTTTAACAAAACATTATCCGTCAGTTTTACGTCAAATTTAATTAAAAAACTTATCAAATCTTTAATCTCCCATTAGACAGTTTGCGCAAATGACAAATAATTTATAAGTCAACTTATAAGGTAGAAATTATAAGTCACATCTTCATACGAGAAGTTCTGGAAGTTCACTTGTAATTTCCAACTTATAAGTTGACTTATAAATTATACGTCATTCGCGCAAACTGTCTATTATCAGTGGAAATCGAGATTTCTGTAAAATATAACATAATGAAATTGTATTTACGCGGTTTTTGAATACAGACATAAAGCACGTCAACCATTTCCGCATAAAGTAGTTTCCGCTTAGAACGTATACAATAGCCTCATCTGAACTATACGACCAGGCCTGGACTGGCCATACTGGGCGATACCCGATGCGCCTTTTGCTTTTTGACGCTCCTCAGACCAATAAAGTTTATTTATGCGCCTCTGAGCCTTTTTCAGCCAATCCACCCGATGCGCCTTTTGGTAGCCATTCCGGCACAATATACGACTCACGATTTCAACTAACAGATCAATCAAAGATAGCTCTAAGTACAAATTCTTTTGGTAACATGGTGATGAAAAGTTACATTTGATTTTAAAGGCTAGAAAATATTTAAGCAAATGTGTGAACGTCTAGAGATCCGATGATGCTCGGAAACAGATTGAATCTTTATTTACGGGTCATAAACGAGTTGTAACTAACGTAGAATTTAGTTATTTATTTTATTTTGTAATTAATGAGAAATCCTGGAAGTACTTTCACATATAGCTCTGTGATCACAATTCTTGAAAATTCATTAAAATTCATTAAAATTCATCAAAATTCATTAAATTCATTAAAATTCATTAAAATTCATTAAAATTCATTAAAATTCATCAAATTCATCAAAATTCTTTAAAATTCATTAGAAAATCTGAAAAATAGGCCCTGGTACAAGGTTTTTCAATTTCAATTTCATTTATTTTTAAACATAATTTCTTAAACTAAGTACACCGCGTAGCTCCAGTATGTGTTACAATTCTAAGGAGCTACAATCTCTGCTTTACAATAAACCTACATTCGGTGAAAGCAATTGAGTTTCTGTTCATTTTGTGAAGTCAAAGAAAGGAGGTTTTCCACCTACTTCGAAGTAGGTGGAAAGCAACATTTTCAAGACCAATGTTGGCTCGGTTTAGGACAATTTCGAGCAGAACATGTAATTTTGATTTAGTTTATTTCATTTCCATCGCTCCAGCCTGTTTGAAGACCAAAAACAAGTTGAAAACACTGAAAAATATGGGTCTCCTGGAGCGACAGTTTACTTCGACTAACTTTGTGGCTTGCAACACAATTTTTCTGGGGTGTATTATACGTGGAACGAAAGAGGTTTAGTCCAGCTACAACACCCTATAGTCAGTTCCGCTGAAAAGCTCTGTTGCAAGCCAGCAGCACTGTCCAAACATTGACCATATTTTGAGTCATAAGTCCAGAACGGGTGGCGGCCCATACCGATGATTATACTCTTTATGAAGGTCTGTCAAAGACCTATATTCCTACAAATTTTCAACTTTCAGAAACATGTCTATCTTGAGCTATCACAAAAAAACTGTTTTCACCACCCCTTGACATGCTATCACTTTTCACGTGTTCACCCAGAAAATGGGAAACTAACAGAAAAACGAAAAGATACCTATTTCTTAGAAGTAAAAGACGATTCAAACGAGCTATAGCTTGCCTGGATTGCCGAACCATCGTATTTATATTCAACAAAATTGGTTCAAGTTTTGGCGATATCACTCTTAAACGTTGTATAAGACGTGAAGTTGAATGTTTTTCATTTGTAACCTCTGCAGTTTTGCTGCCAATTTGTTTAATGAATTTCAAACCAATATCACCAAACACTGCAGACGTATCAGTGGCAACAGGAATAAAAATAAAATGATCTGCTAGGTCACTGTAGTGGTCAATTTTCTTTGTTTCTGCTTGATTGGCTTAAGAAATTTAAGAAATTTTTTAGAATTTAATTTCCCTAAAATAGGCCCCACCCTACTGATATATTCTGCAGTCCTAGTGTTCTAAAATATTTCTTGTTTTGTAGTTATTTTTCACCACTCAGTGATAAAAAGTAAAATTTTCGTGTAAAAAAAAATCAACTGCTGCAATAAAATTTCCAATTGTGTGCTGGTGTTCCAAGAGCTATGTTACATAAAAATTGTTAATATTTCAAAATGGTCCAATAAAAACTGGGTGATTGGTCTCTTTTGAAGTATATTTTACTGTAATAGAAGCACTGGAGCCTGGAGCAAATGTGAGCGAAAATGCAATTAAATCAGACCAATATACCCTCTCATCGTACACGTAAATGAACTTTCTAGAATCGTTTCATTTGTAGGTGTAATGCGACCAATTGTTTGTCATTGCGAATGGATTTGCCGAGATTGAAAAAATGAATAAATAAAATTGCTGACGAAAGAATCGTTTGCTGACGCCAAAAATGGTTGCCTTTTTTTGATATTTTCATTGGTGCAACATAATATCGTAAATTCGATGTGTTTTTTCGCAAATAATTTTTAATTTATTTTATTAAAAGTGATTTGTTGCGGTATTCGTTGAAAACAATAAATCCATTGAAAAAAGTTGATCTTACAAATATTATTTGTTGATGTTGAGTCGTTTGTGTTGTTAGTACTTGTTCATTAATCAAATGAAACCCCTACAACATAAACCACAGCATGAAAAAAAAACGAAGAAGAGAAAATAAAACAAAAACAAAATCAACGTTGAATTATTCGAACGAAAGGGAAAAATTTATCGCAATTCCAGCAAAATAAATAACATTCCTCAAATACTCATGAATATACAAATGTATAAGTGTGTGTCGCTATGAACGTTTTTTTTGTCTCGAATATCTCGCCACTTTTTCCTTTTCGTTTGTTAAAATAGCTACGCAGGACCAGTGCATTGACATAAAAGCTTTTCGGTTTTTCTTTTTTTTTCTGTTTTCTGTTGTATACATATACAACACATTCAATAGCAACGATACAACTCTTCTGTCTTAAAAACAATTCTTTGGGCTTTCTTTCTCCTTTAGCTTCAATTTATATATATATTATATATATACCAAACCCAGCGGCCCATAAATTGACATTTTGTAATATCAAATTTTATGACTAAAAGAAAGAAAATAGATAAAGCTGTATACAACAACCCGACCATTCAATATCAATATTTGATATTTATATTTATCGTTGATATTATTGCTTTACCAAAGAAACAATAAATTTTATTCGTTTCTTGTTATTAGGGTCGACTTAACAGTTAAAGTTTTATGCGAAGTAGTTTTCCGACTAAGATACGAAAATACTATTATGCAGTCCTACAATTATTGCTGCCTCTATTGTTGTTTTCGAATACGTGTAAACCGATCATTTCGGCTTTCAACTTCCTGTTTTTGTTTTTTTTTTCGATTCGGAATTCCCACAGTTTAGCCAATTTAATTTATTTATTTAGATGTAAAGTCGATAACGAAATTATTTGAATTCCTTGTGCCATTCTCAAAGTTCCAATTACTTGAGCTGGTTCGAAAATATTTTCTCAGATTTTATATGAATCTAGAAAATCAATGAAACAGGAAAAAAAAGAGGAAAACAAACAATTGATACCATTATGCGAGAGGGTTGTTCCAACGTTACATACTACGGCGAATTGTGGACTGTTGAGAGGGTTGAGAGTGTGTTTTTTTTTCTCCCCCACATCGTTACATATTCCGGGGGAATGTGGACGGTTATGTGTATCACCCACACATGAGGTATATTGTACGATATTCAATTTTATTCCTTTTACTTGCATGTTCGGCTATACCGTACAACTTATCCATTTATCGAGACATGGATATCGTGTGTAGTATTTATGTTGAACATTTCGTCGAATCTCTATCTCGAAGAATTTTACTACAATTCGATATGTCATCATATTGTATGTTAACGTTTATTTTCGATCAAATTAAATATCTAGTTAGGCTTTGTGCACATAGCATATATACTTACAGGTAATGTTTCCGTTAGGAAATGTTTCAGAGAGAAAATTCACGCAGATTAGACTAAAATACTTATTCGCAAAATGATTTTTGTATAGTTGTCCCGAAGTCTAAATTTAACTTATATTCTTGTACTCTTTTCAGTATTGAAGTGATATTACACCTCCAGCATGTGTTTGGCGAAAAGAATTGGAATAAACCGTTGTATTGATGGAAGAAAGTAGCGGTAACACTAATTTCTTTGACGAGTTGGACTTAAAAACTGAAAAATCTACTCCTGTCGCTATAAATAAACCGTTGCAGAAAAAACACCTTAGGGATCAAGTGGTATGGATACCTTCCTGAAGTTGTTGGAAAGGACGTTGCAAAATTTGTAAAAGGAAAATGTTTCTTGCAACAATTTTCGCAACTACTTCGAAAGGCTGGAAGCCGGCTGAAGTAGTTGCAAAAGTAGTTGCAAAATCTGTAAAAGGAAAATGTTTTTTGCAACAACTTTTGCAACTACTTGTAAAGGCTGGTATGGATCGAGTGCGTCTAATTTTTCTCTCATCGATTTTGATCAAGCTATGAGTCGCAATTCTCGAGGATGCCTAAGAATTTGACGAGAGTCTTGAGCGAATGACGTCTTGAAGATTGTCAAGAAGCCTTTGCCTTTAGGATAATGGATTTTCAGAGGATTTTTGGAAGAATTCAGTGGACGATTTTGAACTTCAAGAATTTTATAGGTTTTTGAGGATGTTCCATTTTCTTGATGTTGTCCAATGGATGTTATTCCGCCCCGAGCAGCAGATATGTGTAAATTTTGTTGACAAAGGATTTTCAAGAAGACAATCCTCAGAGGATTTTCTTCTTTTTATTACATTTTGTTGAACCCTTCAAAGGTTTTTCTGTGACTTTGCAGATTTTGGTAAGGATTTTCTATGAAGTTGTGGATTTTCTTTCTTAAAACATTGAAGGATTTTCTTAGAATTTTCTTTTGACTGACAAAGGATTTTCTATGCCCCTCGATTCGCCCCATCGACGTACGCTGATAAATTCAGACAATTTAGTTTGGTCGTTTTTTTGCAAGTAGCTACCGCTACTTCATAAATTTTGATTTTCTGGCACATTATGTACTTCACAGCACAATACGGTTTCAAAGTCGTCGATATTATTTGAATAAATTTCGAAATTTTATTGATATTATTGTGTGTATCCCGTGTGCGACATAAATGTATTTTCTTTGTTTTACAACTGCGCCTGAGAGTGCATTCAGCTGATGGTGAAATTGGAAAGATGACATTGTGTGTGGATGATGACATTGAAAGAAAAAATCATTTCATGTCTGAATTTGTATGAATATGGCCAGTGATATGAGAAAATGGAAAACAAATCAGGAAATTTATAATAATAATGTCAAAACAATGAAAAAGCTTGGTATATGGCAATTAAAAGTTTTTTCTTCTTCTTTCTCTCTCTATCTCGCTCTCAGTATTTTATTCTTTTTATTTTGTTTGCCGGAAAATGTCTGATGAATAATTTATTATTCAAATCAAGTAGGAAGTTTTCTTGTTCTCGTCATTAGTGTGTACGGCTTATGCCAATTTTCATATTACATTTCTTTTTCTTGCTATAAAAGTTTTTTTTTGTAGATTGTAGGTGAATAATTTTTTTCCTTCTTCGTCTTCTAGATTTTCGCTTATATTACCATCTCTCTAACCTTATCCCAGACTTCGTTTCCACTGTAATAAATATGTTTTTACGCAATTTCAAAATAAACCATTTTTAAATTGGAGATGCCGTTCCCGTTTATTTTGGTATAAATATGTACATCTCCCATACTATACAGAAAGAAATACGACAATTACTTTTGTTGCTCATCAGCGGTAATTCGGGAACGAATTGAATGTTATGATGTTGTATTTAATTCAATTTAAAATTTATCGGTGAGGAAGCGGTGTAAACAACTCTTGGATCTGTGGGGGCGTGTGTGAAGGCGAAAAGAAAGACGAATATTTGCATTCAGATCGTATACGAATGTTGTCACATATTCCAAATTTTGATTCTGATATTATAATCTAAAAATAGAATACCACCCATCAGAGTCTTTGCTACTTTCGGAATCGCTTTTTTTTCGCACAGTCCCACCGAGATTTTGCATTTAAAATTTAGCGAAAATTAATATAATCTGGATCTTGAGGCCATATACAGTTTTTAAACGATTTCTATGTGCCGAATAAGCACCAGCTGGATTTCATGAAATCCAAATGCAAATCCGTCCTAGGGAAGAATCAAAACTCAGCAGAGAAACATTAGACCTGATCACAAGCAGAGCAGAGTTGGTAAAAAACGGAGGGCGAGATTCGGTGGAATACCGGAACTTGTCTAAAAGTATCAACAAAGCAAGGAGATCAGATGAAAGAAAATATAATGTCCAATTGGCTCAAAACATAATTGAAGCTAACTGCAATATGAAAGTCCTACGGAGAAAAATGACAAACGCCAAAAAAGAAATCTTCAAATTACGAGACAAAACAGGAACGATCCAAACGGATCGAAATGCGATATTAAACATTGCAACAGAATTTTATGAGAATTTGTTTTCTTCAGCAAGACAGAGTCCAACGAAAGAAACCGAAGATAGACCAATAATAAGAAACGTGGGATCGGAGGATATGCCCGACATAACTGTTGATGAAGTCAAGGCCGCAGTAGCCGAGATGAAAAACAAAAAGTCTCCCGGAGAAGATGGTGTTCCAGTGGAAGCCATTAAACTGGGTGGAGACTCCTTATTAAAGGCAATCACGGCTTTGTTTGGATTGGATTGGATGGGAAGGGGGTTAGCCCAGCACCTAAACCTCTAGTGGGCCTGTTGTGCTATTGCACAAGTCACTTGATCATATGAATTGTGATTTTTCATCATATCTCTCCGGACTCAGATAGTTCACAAATCGACCGTGTAAACGTCCCATACGTTGTGAATTCTCTAAGCCACGAGTGGTATGCGAAGACCACAACCATCACTAATGACTCATGCATTTTCCCAATGAGCGACTAGTCGATCATAGATGGCGCTTATCCTACAGTATGTTGTATATTGTGAATTGTGTCATTGACATTGTGTCAATATGGCGTGATTATTGTTGCGAAGAAATCGAATATTGGATTTCTTTGAAATTTGCGACTTTGTTATGGTCGTACAGCCATTAGATAACTAATAGCGAGTGCTTAATCACCAAGTGATTAGAATAAAACCAGGCAAGCATTTTTGCACCGGGAGTCGAACCTGGGACCTCTTGGGTATAAGTCCTATGCTCTACCGATTGAGCTACCTGGACGGCTTTGTTTAATCAATGTCTCCAATGGGAAGAAGTACCAGAAGCATGGGAAAATGCAGTGATAACATTGCTGCATAAAAAAGGAGACGTAACAAAGCTGGAAAATTACCGACCCATAAGCCTATTGTCAACACTCTACAAGTTGTTTATGAAAATCATTACGAAGAGGAACACTAACAAGTTCGACTTCTACCAACCTGTTGAACAAGCTGCTTTCAGATCTGGTTTCAGCACAAACGACCATTTGCAGGTGATGAGAACGCTTATTGAGAAGTGTCTTGCTATTCATAGACTTCGAAAAAGCTTTCGATTCAGTGGAAACATGGTCGATATTGGACGCATTAGACGAATGTAGAGTAGACTCAAGGTACTCCAACACAATTCGATATGTGTACAAAAATGCTACTTCATGTATAAAACTTCATAAGAGCACGGAGAAATTCAGAATCGGCCGAGGTGTAAGGCAGGGTGACACTATTTCACCGAAATTATTCACGGCGATTCTGCAGAGTATTTTTAAGAAGTTAAACTGGAGTAAAATGGGAATAAAGATAAATGGAGAGTACCTGAGCAATCTCCGCTTCGCTGATGACATTGTACCGATAGCAGCGAATCTAGGTCAGGCTCAGCTTATGCTACAACAGTTAAGTGAAGAGGCAAGCAAAGTTGGCCTCAAGATGAACTTATCGAAAACAAAAGTCATGACCAACATCGGGGACGATAGAGAAATCAAAATTGGTGACACTGTCATTGAACGAGTCGACAGCTATGTATATCTAGGACATAAACTGAAGTTAGGTCTGGACAACCAGACTGCAGAAATAAGACGTAGGATTGGTCTTGCATGGACAGCGTTCGGAAAACTCAGACTAATTTTCAAAAGCAAAATGAATAATAGTCTGAAACGCAAAGTTTTCGACACTTGTGTCCTTCCAGTGCTCACTTATGGAGCGGAAACGTTAACTTTAACGAAAGCATCCGAAGATAAATTGAGAGTGACACAAAGAGCCATGGAACGGAGTATGCTTGGAATAACACTCAGAGACAGAATGACGAATCAATGGATTCGACAACAAACCAGGGTCGTTGATGTCATGGAAAGAATAGCATCTCTGAAATGGAGCTGGGCGGGACATATTGCAAGAAGGACAGACGAACTTTGGACCAAAAAGATCATGAACTGGCGACCATATAAAAGACGAGCTATAGGTAGACCACCAGAGAGATGGACAAACGGAATTAAGAATATTGCAGGTACAAACTGGCAGCAAATGGCAATGGATCGTACGAAATGGAAAGAAGTTGGAGAGGCCTACATCCAGCAGTGGATAGAAACAGGCTGAAAAAGAAGAAGAAAGGTGTACAAACAAAAACACTTTATATTGTAAACAATTCAAAGCCAACCTAAACACAATGCATTTCTACGTTAACGTAATCTGCGTGCGCACATAACACGTATGATTGAAGTAAACACATTGTTAAGAATGTGTTTCGATTGTTTATCATAAAAGAAGTATGTGTTAGTAGATCAGCTGGTGCTTATTCGGCACATAGACATCTTTTGAAAATTGTATATGGCATGGCACTACTCATGAATTTTTAGTAATTTATTTTTGAAAATGTGATTCCTTACATTCCAGGATAATTCAGAAATTAATTCTCAAAATTACAGAACCGTCTTCGCATTACAAATAAGCTGATATTGCCATTAGAATATAATATGCTTCAATCTTACAGGTCATTTAGTTTATTTTGGCACACTGTGGCGGCAGATGTCTTGGTTTTTTCATAGATTTTAAAAAAATAATCAAGTAACAGGTAAAAGATGCGGAACACCTCTTCCTAATAGCTGTGAAAGTACACTCAAGTACGCTCATGAGCACCTAACTCTTATTTGTTCCACTGTTACACACATTCATGTCTTGCGAGAAATCCAATGTGAAAATGTGCGAAACAAAGTGGACTAATGAAAATAGTAGATAGATAAGACGGTGGCACTTTTAGGTGTTCATGATTGTACGTTAAAAATAGTTTTTAATTTAAATCAAAATGAAATTTAACGACAGCTATAACTGCTTGATAAACAAAACGAAATCCGTGGTGTCTGCTGTTATTGCTGTCTTTATCCGGATATAATGAGTTCACTTAAAACGACATAATAAAGACAAACGAAACGAACGGTACATGCTGATGGGGTAAATTTGTTATTCCGGCCACTTTTCATCAATCAAGCGAAAGCGTTCAATTTTAATGAATACAAATCCACACAACATCAAATTTCATTTCTGTTTCCATTCTCGAGGATTTAAAACGCCCTACACCCAAAAAAAAACGTCCAATAATGCAATCGTTTCGATTTGAGATTGGTGGAGACATTAGGGCTTTTCTTTCGGTGTGTTAAATGGCAAAATAAACAAAAATAGCTCAACAGAAGGAACAACAAATGTAAAAGGTAAGCTTATACAACGAAAAAAAAAATACTAAACGGATTTTTTTTCGTCTCCTTCTTTAAATCCCAATGAGGTATGCCATCATGGTATGCCTGTGTCGTATTAATAAAATGGGAAAACGTTGTTTTTATTAAGCGAACTTTTTCGTCTTTTTTATTAATAGAAAACCATAGTGTCAACAGACACAACAAGACATTAGTCTTTGTAGTAACCATTGATATACTTATATGGCAAATATGAAATTTGGTTAATTTATTCAATTTGAGTAGCAAGATATTTAGACTGATTTTTCTTTTATGATGAGCTGCTGTAAAAATGTGTATACGGGAGTATACGGATTACTGTACGAATCGTGATGTGCTCGGTTTGGCAATGAGTTTTGTATAATAAATATGTTAAGATGTTGGTAGGGAACTGTGTTTAAAATTACAATTGCGCTTAATTCGAGAATGACTCGGGAAAGAAGAGAAAAAAAATATTTCAAATGATTTCCGTGGGATATACACTCACACCTTAGTTAGTTTATGTTTGAACGCTTTACCTATTCATTCGAAAAACGTGTTCTGAATACCATCCTACACAGTTAAAGGAAACAATAGCTTTTGGTTTTATACTTCAAGATATATATCTCTTGTATAACCGTAAAATATCTTTTGTGGAGTTTCATGTGAGTGAGTGAATATATATATGGCTTTCAGGAGGAGGATATGGATGAAAACACGACTTCTGTATGTAAACGTGTGGTACCATTCTGCGTTAACTTTAATGGATGAGTGAATGGTGGTATAACTGTGTAGTACATACTGTATGTGTGTTTAAACCCGTACGAAGTACTGGGGTCTTACAGGTTTACGCATACGTTTGTAACACGTCGAATTGGACCCCCTGAGTAAGGGGAAACCTATTGTGGTTGTCGATAGATGCCAAATCAGTGAAAAAAAAAATGTCCGTCTGTCCGTCCGTTCTCTAACTTGAGTAAAACACATCCGATTTCTAAAATTATTTTTTTTAACTAAATTCGAAGATGAGTGATTTACAATACCGATCGACAAAAGAAAGTTTATAGAAATCGGATGACCGACTCGTGAGTTTTTGCTTGTAGGTCGGCCCAATTTGAACATATTTCGTCTGTTTTCGCTTTATTAGATAGGTATTGATCGTACCAATCAGGGAAAAAAAGTTTATGAAACTATGTTCACCAAAGCGTGAGCTGAGTCTCTTGGAGTGAGCTCATATCTGGCTACTCGGCCGTACAGTGAACGTGGAGTATTTTGTCAATATCTCCAGTAAATTTTGACCGAATTTCATGATTTGTTTTTTTGTTTGAAAGGTATTAACGAATGTAAAGCGTCGGTTTTATTTCCGGTCTCCTAAAATGGCTGCCGGCGGCCATATTGGATTTTATTAAAAGTGATATAAAGTGGGAAAAATTGTACTTAGACAGTTTCTGTTGACATAGAAGTAATTGGTTATGTTTGTGGGGTGCTTCAGGCATTCCATATATGGACATCTATATACAACTATATACATCTATGTTGAGCTATATACAGGCATATAATTATTTACTCAGAATAATTATTTGTTAGTTTTGAGACCGTTCTAACAGCCTTTTACAGCCAATAACAAGTTCAGTCTGGACCACCGGCTTTACGTGACTTCCGAACCACGCCTCGAAGTATGTAATTACTCTCTGAGGAAAGTTAGGTGCGAAATTGATATCTCGCCTTAATGTAGGCTAGGCATATGTACACAAATTCATCGTATTTGGGTTACGTCATACGATTCATTCAGTGTGTACATCGTTGCAGCCACCAAACACACCGCAACTACCCAAATTATGAAGCTTGAGTGAACTAAGGACGTTACCAATGCGATATAATCGCTAGAAAAATTCCATGCGGAATTTGTCTGTCACGGGAATCGAACCCGGATCATTTTGGTGGAAGGCTAGTACGTAACCACTGAGCCATCCCGTGAGCTATATAATAGCATATTCATCTGTGAAATGTTTATTTATAGTAAAATATAGGTAAATATAGCAATTTAAATAGGAATTTATGAAAGCTGACTTCGTACGGGACTGTCGATATTGCCTCTAGCAATTTTTTGTATATGATAACAAGGCAAAGAGTGGATAATGTAAGTGATTTCAAAGGGCGAACAGCTTTTCAGTAGAGACGAGTATGAAGTAAGAGAAATAAAGAGTTTCACACTAAAGGCTTTTGATACGAATAGGTGTTTCGTACGGGTCGGCGTTAGCTATGTTTTTTTTTTGTCGTTCTTGCTACCCAAGAATATGGTTGTCAATAAACTGTACGTACACAGAACTCTGTTCGCGAACACATTTCAATCGTAAAAACGGTGTGTAAAAAAATCACTAGTCAAATTCGGTTACGTTAGATTCTTATCCTCCTATGAATTAGCCGTTTCGATGAAATTGTACCGATATGTATGCTGTGTTGATGGAATCGGTTACGAATGTGTGGGCGGTACGGATTATCTTAAATGTTTAACACAAATTGGGGGGAAAATAATTTTTTTTTGTCATTTGAGATGAACGCTGCCAGAGGACTATTTTAGTGAAATTTGTTTACTAAAAATTACCAGAAGCAAGTTTGGTAATTTCTGGTAATTAGCAAACAATATTTCCGAAAATCGGTCATGATGCTGAAGCCACAAGTTTCGTTTATCAAATGAGTATGGTGAAATATTATATATCCTTATACATACCGAAACTCTTTGTGACAACCTGATCTGAACAAACTCAATGTGCCTACAATTAACCACAATAGTGCTTACTGTTTTATACGTCAGTTTGTTTTCATATACAATTAAATTTCACTTGGTTTTTACATCATCATCGTAGATTAAACATTCTACCCTTTTTAGCTGTTTTCAACTTCTTCCTTTCTCTTCATCAAGAGCTTGTGCGTGATGGTTTTGTTATTTTTGCCGTACGAAAACTATGTGTATTTTCCGTATGCTCAGATGAAATTTATTATTTGTACCTTCTCTATAGGCATTTATGTGTATATAATCTGCTATTGTGTGTACAAATATGTATGTATATTGACGAGTGTATTTTTCAAGACCATCTCAAGCTCACGACCTGTAGAACAAACATTCAGAGTGTGAGCTTTTGTTTGAGCAAGTGTAATATTATGGTTGGTATTTTGACTTTATCCGTATGATTCCATTTATTTTGTATGTTTTCGGATAGCATACGTAAACTATTGTTTGCACAGCGAAGGATTTAATATGCACATAATAATTTAGTTGTAAATATGTGTGTATAATCACCTCGTTTATGGGCATCGATTTCGTCTAATAAATTGGGAAATAATGCGCAACGAAAAGGGTGACTATACGTTAAATATCAATTAGCCAATTTTTTCGAATCTCTTTCAAACTGAATGGTTCATATCCAATGCAATTTTACTTTTTCTAATGTTAAACGAAATAATAAGTTCGTAACAGCAAACGAACGAAAGAAATAAACCTACAGCTCGATCCAAAGTATATTTATGCAAAGCAGAATATAATCTCCTTTATTTACAACTGAATAAACGAGATTTTCAGTTGTTAATACTATTTTCTACATGTCTCTATAAAAATGCATTTTCATTCAGAGTTGAATTGAAGGCTGTACCGTTCTATATAGCATTCACTTTACGATTTTAATATCAGAGCTTAACAGCTTACTTAAAAAAAAAGAACAAAAGGAAAATACGACGAGAGTTGTCAATTCGAGGCGAAACCAAGTGCACACAAAGCTTTCATTTACATAAAGTTAGAAATACGATTTTCATTACGCAAGCAAATTGAATATTGAAAAATTAATATTTACTATACACGCTCTCAAAGTGGATATTACGGCAACGTTGGTTATGGTTGATTTATGTCATTTGTAAGAAACGAAAAATCGGGTTCCATATGAATAGTTTAATGCAGAAAATGTCTTGTCACATGTTAGCGAATTATAAGAAAAAATAAATTGATCCGTTTCGAATTGGCTTACGATGTTTTGTTTTAAATAATAACACATACTTTACGGTGAGCTTGAAAATGTCCACACCTGATACGTCGTGCACATTAAATTTTTAACTGATATTTGTAGAGGGATTAAGAATCACATATTATTAAAATCGAGCGTACGGCAAAATTTTGGGATAGCCGATTTTTTTTTTGTTTAGAACCTGTGTCAAAGTTTTTAGACCCGTACGAAGTACTGGGGTCTTATAGGTTTACGCATACGTTTGTAACACGTCAAATTGGACTCCCTGAGTAAGTGGAAACCTATTGTGGTGGTACATAGATGCCAAATCAGTGAAAAAAACATAGCAAACGCCTTTAATGTGGAACTCTTCATTTCTCTTACTTCATATTCTTCTCTACTGAAAAGCTTTTCGCCCTTTAAAATCACTTACATTATCCACTCTTTGACTTGTTATCATATACAAATAAATTGCCGGAGTCAATATAGACAGCCCCGTACGAAGTCAAATTTCATAAATTCCTATTTAAACAGCTATATACCGCTATATTTACCTATATTTCACTGTAAATAAACATTTCACAGAGGAATATGCTATTATATAGCTCTATATGCCTATATATAGCTCAATATAGCTGTATGTAGTTAAATATAGATGTCCATATATGGAATGCCTGAAACGCCACATACACATAACCAGTTACTTCTACGATAACAGAAACTATCTAAGTACCATTTTTCCAAAGATATATCACTTTTACTAAAATCCAATATACTGCCGGCAGCCATTTTGTTGGGAGACCGGAAATAGTACATGCACTTTACATTCGTTAATACCTTTCAAACAAAAAAAAAATCATGAAATTCGGTCAAAATTTACTCGAGATATTGACAAAATACTCCACGTTCACTGTGCGGCCGAGCTCACTCCATGAGACCCAGCTCACGCTCCGATGAGCACAGTTTCATAAACTTTCTTTTCCCTGATTGGTACTGTCAATACCTATCGATAAAGCGAAAACAAACGAAATATGTTCAAAAGCCGGACCTACAAGCAAAAACTGCTTGCCCAAATAGGGCGCACAAATTTGAACAAATTTCGTCTGTTTTCGCTTTATTAGGTAGGTATTGACCGTACCAATCAGGATTTTTTTTATGAAATCAGGTTCACCAGAGCGTGAGCTGGGTGTCTTGGAGTGAGCTCTTATCTGGCTACTCTGCCGTACAGTGAACGTGGAGTATTTTGTCAATATCTCGAGTAAATTTTGACCGAATTTCATGATTTTTTTGTTTGTTTGAAAGTTATTAACGAATGCAAAGCGTCTGTACTATTTCCTGTCTCCTAACAAAATGGCTGCCGACGGCCATATTGGATTTTATTAAAAGTGATTTAAAGTGGGAAAAATTGTACTTAGAGAGTTTCTGTTGACATAGAAGCAATTAGTTATGTGTGTGGGGTGCTTCAGGCATTTCATATATGGACATCTATATACAATTATATACATCTATGTTGAGCTATATACAGGCATATAGAGCTATATAATAGCATATTCATCTGTGAAATGTTTATTTATAGGAAAATATAGGTAAATATAGCGGTATATAGCTGTTTAAATAGGAATTTATGAAATTTGACTTCGTACGGGACTGTCGATATTGCCTCTAGCAATTTTTTGTATATGATAACAAGGCAAAGAGTGGATAATGTAAGTGATTTTAAGTAAGAGAAATAAAGAGTTTCACAATAAAGGCTTTTGATACGAATAGGTGTTTCGTACGGGTCGGCGTTAGCTATGTTTTTTTTTGCTCTAAATTTGTATTGCTGAGTTAGCCCTTAATTCCGCAAGAAAGTTACTTGGCCATGTTGAAACACAGCATATTTGGTATCGTTGGAAAGGTGAGACTCTAGGCTAACTCACAAATACAAACTTAAACCAAAAACGTTTGCCGTACACTCGATTTTAATATTATGTGATTTCTTATGACGGGGCTGCCCTCTGCTAATATCAATAAAAAAATTAAAGTGCACGATATATCAGGTAATTGCGGAGTGAATACAACGGTAATGATAAGAGAGGGAATTACAATTTTATCCACGCTGAAATGTCATCTCTGAGAGCGGCAGAAAAACAGTGTTTAGTGAAGGCTTCAGTGGGGATAAACCATAGGATTTTCGCATCGCACATGTGACAATAACAGTATTCCTAACAACGGCAAAACTTACGCTTTTTACAAAGTTCCTGTGAAATTTTCTCAAATAGAGGAAATAAATTTCGAATTTGTTGAAAACTTCATCGGCAACAGATCTACAATTTGCATATATGATGCAAAATAGTGGTCTGTGAAGCGTTCCGCACTTGACGGTAAGTAATTTTATTTCGGGTTAATAAATAAATAAACGAAAAACATTTCCCCAAAAATGAGCGCAATAAAGCATAAAGTTGAAAACCAACTTGTCGTGTCTGAAACCACCGCGATAAATTTAACATTCATAAGCGGTAGAGTGGGTTAGAGTCGTATTTATATATACTTTTACTGTATTCTATCAGCACAATCGAAAAGTTTAATGATAAGTTTTAAAGGCGTCCTACTTCGCGTTTTAACATTATTCTGAGCAGAACATTTTTATTGTGGCTTTTTTGCGCAAAAATATTATAATTTCGAAAAGCTATTTGGTGCATCAGAGAAATAATGGTGAATAATGCATGTTGCACCATGTGTGCATAAGTAGAAGAATTCTTTTCTGAGATTTAAAATGTCCGTCTCCGTCGTTGTGCGAAATTTTTGTTTTTTTTTTGCAGTCATTCGTAAAATTACAGTAAAGTTTTAACCAAAAACAAAACGACCAAAAATATTTTCCTTGAACAAAATTGGATTTACCTTATCCTAAATGCAGCGGAAAGTTCTAGGATCACTTTCCTTCTACGAAACGTGTCAACCGAAAGTATTTCCACTACCTTCCGTTGTATTTTGTAAATGTCATTCTATAAGATTATATCAGAGATATTTGGTATACCCCCTCCCCCTTCCCTGTTAACATCTGATTTCACTATCAACCCTGAATCAATGATGACGAAAATATTCAAGCATTCGCTTACGAATGGCGTAACAACATTATTGTCTTACTGTCATGTAAAAACCGTTTACACGATCGACGAATTAATAAATATCCGATTGATGGGTACGGTAAATATATGACAGAATAGGATCACTTTTGGATATTTATCTTACCTACCTATCGAAAAGCAGACCTAACGAAAGATAGGGCGATTTTTTTTACAGTATACCTTCTGTAAGCGCATTGAAACCAAATCCTATAAAATTGGTTGACAACATAATATCAAAATCAGCATATACCAGCGAATATAACACACATCCCGAGTAAAAAATTTATTTATTTTCACAAAATGTCATCTAATATAAGTAGAATTCCACAGAAAATCCTCGAATCTTTAATACACGGCACACACACACGCTTTCATGTTACAAATAAGAGGCACCTAATAGCATTAAAATAAATAGAATTATTTTTTGTCATTTTTTTTTGTTTGTTTTATTCAATCATATGCGACATATGTCTATACAATATTCGAGATGAAATTCAGATCGACAAATTGAGATTAGGGCTTGAAAAGTAGTCTGAATATAAAAGAAAAAGAAAAGAACTTTTTTTTTCTGCAAATTTATATAAATGTTGGTGAGAGGTAACGTCCAAATTAGGCGTGCACAAAAATACCTTTTTCTAAATAGACAAGTACACTAGCATAAAATACACAAACGTTGTCTGTTCAACGAACCTAAAATTCAGATATTAAGGTGATACGTGATAATATTTCGAATATTTTTGTATGTATTCCGAAATAAATGGGTAATTCTATACACAAAAATGAAGAAGAAGAAGAAGAGGAAAACCTCGCGTCAAGATGATCAAGACGTTTTCTTACAACGTGGATGTATAACCAGCAGAAAGTTATATGTCAAAAATGAAATTTCGTGTTACCCTTGAAGTAACTCGATTTTTCCAGTAATGCCTCGCCATGTGTAATACACAGAAAGAATGGAAATAATATTGAAGTCTGACGGTTTTTTGATATAAAGAAATTAAAAATTGCCACAGTCGTAACGTGATTTAGTTTAGGATAAACCAAATCACGCATCACACACCCGTACCGAGAGTCAACGTTTCAGCTTCGTGTTAAGCGTTAGATAAATTTTTTACATTTTGATTTCGTAGATTTTGCTTTGCTCACGATTACACTTCTAATTCGGTTTTATACCAGATTATATTTCTTGAATTACTTTCAATGACTGTGTACAAAATTGTAAATTGTAGCTTCGACTATAAAAATTCATTTCATCCTCGACGAAAATGTATTACTAAGGTGCAGGAACATTGGAGGCTGTTCATAAATTTTACTGTATACTACGAGAGTGTATTGGTGTTAGGAACAATTCCGCTGTATGTGCACCAACTCACTCTCGCCTATTAGAGTAAAATGTGTTTCAAAAAGTCAAGAACACACTCGTGCTGCGTCCTCGGTATACGTACACACCTTGTGTGTATTGGTCTATGTTGAAATATGCTATTACGGTATACGATGAGAGTGTATTCATGAATCGGTCGGGAGACAAATGAATCTGTTGCAAAAGACATAAAATGTCACACAAAAAATAGGACATTACCTACCTGCATCCGAATTTTTATTTTGGCTAGTAAACAGTTTATAGCCTGAGCAGAAGGCAATGGATATGTCTGGCCTAGTGAATTTCTATTTTGTTAAAACAATTTTTGCTCAAATTTATTTAATAAATTATCAACTGTGCCGATGGAGCTCTCAGTCTTCAACAGTTCCATTAAATTAACAAATTATTTCGCAAATGTCCTACGGATAATATCCGTCGGATATATTAATCTATCGCAGACAGTATATCGAATCTATTACTTCATTGATAAATTGTCTAAATTACGAATTGATAAATAAGTACCACGACTATCGTAGATTTGACTGGTTGGTAAAATACGATTTTCTCAAACATCATTGTCACATTCTTGATTGGCCAAGACTCGAATGAAATATTGGTTTTGACTCCCATTTATAATTTCTCAGCAACATCTTCCTCGTTTCTTTCCAAAAATAAAAGTCCTCGCACTAATCTGATCCCAGCTAATTGCTAAATATATTCATGGCAACGACAAAACAGTTCATATAAATAGAAGTTTTAATTGATATCGTTTTGTTGACAGTAAAATATTCTTGCTGGTGTTATTTATATGGATGAATGGTCCTTAAATATATATATGATAAAAAAAAATTGTTTGCCATGCATGCCTACGTCCCATTTTTTTCGTTAACACATAGAATGTCTATTATCAGATAAATGTGGAGCTACGGTAAAATATCGCAGTTATTGTGAAACTTTGGTTACCTTTGTTGTATCATGCATATATAGACAACAAGAGGATAATGTTGTTAATCGCAACCGACAAGGTTCACACTGTACTATTAAAATATATTCCACATTTTTCCATCCACCTGTGTATATTTTCCGTGTGTAAACACTGTGAAAGCACTACGGATCAATGGCACACTAGGCGTTATGTTTTTTTGTCCACGATAAAACCAAAAAAAAAACTTTGAAAAGAGAGACACAACATTCGTTTTGCTGATTGAAATGCTGTCCTAAACCATTTTATTAATCATTTAATCATACGGTAAGAGAATCAATTCTAATTTTAAATTCGAAGAGATTTTATCCACATTTAATTGTTAGAAATTTGTTAACGTCGATTTCATTAGGCTTGCCAATTTGCGTGTCTCCGAAATTACTACACACAGAGAGAGAACCAGAAAAAATAAAATAAAATATCACAGGCAACGTTAACTGTGGGTTACGTGTAATCCCATTTAATTGGATATTCCTGCCGAACCATGATGAACTTATCCACGATGTAATTCAATTTGGAAAAATGTCTGAGCATTTCTAGTTTATTTCTTTGTTTCGATTTTTTTTTCGCCGGTCATATACTATTTTGGAACTGGAACATACAACTTTTTAAGATCGTAAATCATGTTAGAGGCATACATAAACAAACAAACTACAAACTCTCTGCTGGTATAACAACAACGTTAATAACATCAAAAATATATAATTACTGATTTGTATTGACTGCCTGCCTAATTTATTAAGATTAACTAAATTTTCGATGGATAAAATGGACGATTAATTTTATCAGATGAACTTTTGGACGATTTTTTTTTGTTTTTTTGGTTTGTTTTCATAGCGTTGCTAGCCGCCCTCGAGCTCAAACCGAAAAAGAAAAACGACCGACTGTTCACATCGTAAACGACACATTCAGAAACTATGAATAATCATTATGTTCCAAATATTATCCCCATGTTCATCGTAGGTATAATGATAGCAGTCATACATCAAATGGAAGGTTGAGTCTCATCGAAATTGATTGGTATGATTAGAGTGTGTAATTAAGTAAATGTGCAACAAAATCTGAAATTTCAGTTATTCAGAGAGTTATTATTGACGATTGATTTTCAGACTGTAGTGATTTTCATTGTGCTGTGGAAATGTTTTCATTCAGATTGAATTACAACCACAAACAACATTGCTTAAACGCAGAGGTAGATTAAATTCCATTTCGACAGAGTTCGTAAGGGGTTGGCTGAATCTTGAACTTTCACTTCAAAATTGTTAACATAATTGATCAAAGTATACTCAAATAGACCTTCAAAATAGGGACTGGTTCAACAACTTACTTACATTACTGTAAAATTTTAATTCCATTTTTAAATTATGATTTTTATCTCATCTTGTGTGAACCAATTACTGCTGGCTATCATCGATAATCGACAAGCTTTTTTGTTTAAGATTTTATTTCCATTTGCTGAAAATATTCAAATGAAGTAATAGATCCGATAGTAAAACTTCTGATATTCTTGCCGTCTATGAAAGGTTAAACAGACGAATTAAAAGATTCTGTATGGAATACTAGACAATCTTTCGGCTGTAGTTTTGTAGCACTAACAAATTCAGTTCGGTGCAAAAAATAGTCTTTGGTGCATCAAATTGCACAAAATCGTAAGTAAGGACGAGTGCTAATAGAAAAATCAACTTGCGCAACTTGAGTAATTCCCAACGGTAGAGTAATAAAATTCAGAATTTGTGGTCTAATTCGGTACTTCCCAAAAAAGGTTTTTTTTTACATAAATTGATAACACGATCCTTCGAGAGGTTTTTTTTAGAAATCGCAGACTTGAAAATATTGTCTTATAATTTCATTCGGTCTTAGTTCAGAAGAGTGAATTTTGAAGGTAAGTTTCAAACCAGGTATGGTCTGCCCATACAAACTGGAAGACAAATAGTGAGAAAACTGAAACTGCAATTATTGAAAAATTTAGTCAGTCAAGGGACTTGACCTAACAGGTGGGGCCTTTTCCAACTCTTCAGAAAATATTAGGTTCTCAGAGAACAGGTTAAGGCACTCACGAGGGCAGTAAAATTTGACGAGTCTTTGTTTCATATACACAAAAGATCTTATTCTAAGTAACCTGTTATTTCAGAAACAACAGAAAAATCTCAGACATTGCTACCAACTTCACGACATTCATATTATAGTTGTTATATAAAAAGCGCAATTTATGCACTTGTTCGTATACCACCTATTTTAAACCAACATTGTATCGCTACGCTAGCCATTTATAAAACGGTATCGTGATCCAAAAAAAACGCATAAAGCTATAGGAAGGTGTGCTTACAATATTCTGAACTCCTTCCGTAAATATATATTCTCCCATTTGTGGAATGTCTACAACTTAAGCTCGTTTTATCGCTACCTCATTTTCGGTTTTCAATGGTACACATTTTAATAATAATGCTTAATATGAAGTAGGAAAAACTTTTTTTTCCCTTAGAATTATCGATCGAATGTGTTACGAAATCAAAAAAAAAAAGAAACGGAAAAATCAGTCGCAGCCGTACGCTGTGTAATTTGATAAAATTTCCTTCAAAAAGTGATATCTTCTGCATATTTAAAATAAATGTATTTTTATATGACAACGCATAAGTTAAATGGCACCGTGATTTGGCTTTATTTAAATTTTACATCATGTGGAGACAGATAATTTCCATAAAAGTCTAAAATCAGTTCCTTTCTTTGTTCAGCTATTCAAAAAAAAAATCGCACAAAGTTTTTCTTTCGACAACCGAAAATGGATTTTACGTGAGATTAGGGAGATTTCGATTTTCACTTACAGTTATGAGTTGACGTAAAACTTTTGACGAAAATTATGAGCTGACTCTCTAGATACTTTGAGTTTCCACGTTCTACGTAAACTTATGGGTGAAAATAACAATCTCCCTATTATAATATACCAACCAGAACGTAAATCTTAAGAAAAGTCAGCGAAATCAATCATTTATTGACACCTTTATATTGGGGCTTTGCCATCGGAGAATATGCTATGAAAAGTTCTGATAAATAACAATCGCTACACTACATTGTATTGTATATTATGTACTTTGGTCGGCATTATTTCGTCTGAATAACAGTCCTTTGTATTCCAATTAAAAGTTCAATTTATTCAAAATGTTCAGAATTTTGATTTTTCATTGTACGAAGAAGAAAAAAATGTGTAGAGCGCAATGAAGTACGCATTCATTCATTCATTTGTCCCATTCAAGTTAACCGCTAAAAGAAAAGTGTGTAGCGTTGCGATAATTGTCGTGGTGGTCGTAACAATGATTCAAGTTCTGAAATTAGACATTTGTTCGCGTGGAGACTTCGTCGTATTATTGAACCATAGGGGTACATCTTCGACACTATGAGCACATTGTCCGTGCTAATATCTTGAGTGATGCTAAGAATTCCCATGGAGAGCGAGATCCTACGTTTAGTGACAAAAAGGAATCTCACACCATTCGAGATTCGTACTCTAGAGGTATCATCATCACTCATTGATTGAAAAACTGAAAAAATCCAAGGTCGCGCCCATACATTTTTTTTAATTTTCGTAATTTTGGAAATGGGAGCGAATTATGTGTGCAAAGTTTGTTTTCCGTGAAACTAACGCTTTATGTAAAGGAAATATTTTCTATTTTCGGGCTAACTTTTTGTAAAAGGAAAATTTTCTTTTTTTTTTGAGTTCGCTCCTATTTACAATTTTTATTTTTCCGGAAAACGCTCTACATCGAGCTCTCCTCCAAAATTTCGAAAGTTTGAAAAATTCCTCGCTACAAAAATATGGTTGTCCTTTCAAACAATGCCTCAGGTGCTCAATTGCCATCGTAAAAATGAGATTTTAATGTGAATCTGACATCCGTCTGCGTAAATAGAACCGTCTATTGCAATTTCCATTACTTTGATGCAATATGTACTTGTGCGGTTGGCGTGACAAAGTAAATAAAAACGGAATGGATATCGAAAGAAAATGTCCCAATTTTACAACGAACTGGATTTAAATCTCTCTATACAAATACAATAAAAACAACGAATTGGTTGTTAGTTCGTTATCGAAAAACCGTTTTAGAGAGCCTTGATGGAACGTCAGCATTTGTGTAACGAACGAGTCAGTGTAGTCAATGTTGCCGCAAGTGAAAGACTATGTGTATTGAACATCTTCTCAAATTATTACTCGGAGTGCGTGCAATATATGGAAAGCAATTCTCTCGAAAAATGACTTGAATGCTTGAACAGTTTAAATTAAAAGTTTTAACATGCAAACCGTGAACGACGACTAATTAACGACTCGAATTAAATATGTATAATTCGTTGATGATAAGACTTATTTCGTAAAACCACTTAATATTTTTTCGTTCTTCGTTTTTTTTTGTTCCTTTTTTTATATGAACAGATTTAATGAAAAGGATTTGTTGGCTTTGTTACATCGCTTTTCCCGAAAATTCAATGTGGAAAAAGCGTTCACAAAAACAAAATCTTTTGTGTTTTATATTCATAGAAAGTTTTATGGTTTGAAAGGTTCAATGGTCAGAGTCCTTTATGATTTCACCAGACGAGAGGGGTGTGTATACAACATTTTCAATCTGTCATCATTTAAATAACAACCGAAAAATTTATTTTCTTAGTTTTGAAGATTAATTCGTACAGCTAAGTTTGCGGCTAATGAATTCAATCTGCTCGTGTTGTTGTTGTTGTTTTTTCCTTTTAAATCTTATTCGAAGAGAAAATGGGACACGGAAAAAAACTGCGATTTTAATTATAGATATGAATTATGTATGTGTGCTTGTTGATACGTGAGAGACCCTCTTTTCATCAGTATGTATATCTGAGGAATAAAAGCATTAACCTCGAGCTTGACAATGAGTTTAAAAGAACCCAAAAATTTTATTTATTTAACGCAAAATTTATATATAATATTCGATATGCCATAACCAAATTACTTCCATGAAAGGAAAATGAGAGTCGAATTAGCGATTATGACACATATACCTGGAAATGATATTAATTTGTCGGAGTATCATCAAACGCAGACAGTGTAGACATTAATCAAGTTAAAATTGGGAATTGCGTGGTAATGGATGCTGAAAATCAAGTGTATGTAAAGTATTTATGATTTGGGTATTTTTGATATTTTGTCGTTTATCTATACATAGACATCGAACAACGTGTGAAAGAAAATCATTTGGCATTGAATGAAGACACAAAGGCACAACGCAATTACGTAATTTAAATATTAACGTACAGTTTTGACATGGTTCACAGATACATTTCAAAGAGATTTTAATTATCTCTGTTAAGCGATTTTCTCGATATTAAGTGAAAGCATGAATTTTACAATTTTGCCTAGCTTTCCGATAAGAATTTTTATTGGTTATTGACACATTATAACCAACAAAAATGATTAACGGAACGATCACATTAAACTGCTTTTCTTCCTGAAAGCATTCGCTTTTCATTCACCGTGAGTCTTTATTCTAAGTTGATCCTAAGCAGCTCAAGTACTTTTTGAATTTATTTTTCAAAATTAAGAAAATTTTGAAAATTTTCTTGAATTTTCATGAATTTTCCAGAATGGTATATTACATCCTCGCTTCTAAGTTTGTTGTTTTGGCAAGTATGACCTTTGCGGAACGAGCCGAAGGCGCACAATCAGTTAATTCACAAATTTGAGAAAACTTTATCGATCTTTGCGAATTTTCTCGATTTTTTTTCTTTTCAATTTTTACTTGATTTTCGTGAGCTTTCGATTTCTTCTCGAAAACTATTTTCTTAATGAGTTAAATGAGTGTACTGGAGCATGATTTTCCATTTAATGCAAGATTTGAGGCAATAAAACTTGACGCGTTAGTGAACCTTAGACTTAGAGACTTGCTTGTAACAAGACCAGTTCCACTTGCACTTTGAACAACCTAATCTACCTACATTTTCGCTTTCCGTACAATTTCATTTTCATGCTTACTAGTTCATTTTCCATGAATTTATCTAAACGTTTTTATTTTGAAAAAAAGTTAAAAGGAACCTCCAGCCGAGCCGTTTTAAGCCGGCTCAAGCCGATTTTTTCGCCGCCGCCGAGAAATTTTTTTCGGCTAGCCGCCGCCGAGGTTTCTCCGTCGCAGTGGCGCCGAGTATAGGGGGGCGAGGGGGGCGATTGCCCCCCATGACAATGCAAAACTTCTTTAAATTCCTAGGGTTTTTTACAATTTTTTTATCATTTTGTGCTCTTTGCCCCCCATGAGCCCCCCATGAACGAATTCAAAGTCGGCGCCTCTGCTCCGTCGGCGCTCATGCCTGTTCTAAACCAAATTTTGCAATATTAGTTCTGTCTGTATATAAAAGAAATTAAGGAGTCTACAGTCGGTGACAATGATATTAAAGTGTCAAAGCATCCACGTGATCAAAAATTGAAATTTTTGAAAATACGAATGCGCCGTGCATAGTATTTTTTTACCCTGTCCAATGCCCACACAAACACTCATCCGATGTATTCGGTTTTTTGTTGAAACGTCGAAATAGGTTTTTCATTTCTTTTTTGTGTTACTCACATAACTAAGTCGCATAATTGAATTCCTTCACCATTAATGCTATTCTGCTTAGCAAATTGTGTAATTTTCGCAGGTTCTTGAGCGCTACTATAAAGCCGCAATGTATTTTGTGCAGTTCTGATAAATTGAAAACTCACGTCACAAATATAGCGTTGTAAAGTGAAAAGTACTTAGAGGTGTGCGCCGATCTTAAAATAGTCGGCGGCGGTGCGCCGACTGGTAAGGGATCGGCGGTGGCGCGCCGGAAGAAATTTATAGTCGGCGGCGGTGCGCCGATCGGCGCGCCGATAAATTTACAAAAAATCTAAACTTTCGAAAATAATGCAAAAACATTTGAAAAAGCGTGCGCAATCATTTTTCCGAACACTGAAATCTTACTATCTTGCAATCTGAAGTATCAACCACTTATACAAGGGGAATCAACTGAGGCGTATCTCACCTTTTATATTGTGTACAATGTACAATCACCTATTATTTTGAAAACATCTAATTTAATGAATCCAAGAATGATTAATGAGTTTGCGTAAATGACATGTAAGCTATAAGTCAAATTATAATTTGGAAATTTTAAGTCACATCTTCATACCAGATGTTCTGCAGGCTTCTTATTTCCAACTTATAATTTATGTCATTTACGCAAACTCACTACTATTATCTTTCGATTTATGCAATAACCGTTCCCGTTGCCTTTAGTCCATCTTCGATGAAGGAGTGAGATCGTAGTAGACGGTTTTCGCAAATAAGAGATTTAGATAAACTTAAATTTATAAGTAATAAGTGCATAGACTACGCCAAAATGATTTTTTTTTCCCAAATTTTTTAAATAAAGCAGCTAAAAATTGAAAATAAAGATACCCGTGTCTCGTCTTTTTGACGAAAAAACTTGAAACCGGAAAGATTTTCCACTTTATAAATTCCTAAAACACGTGATTTGCGCCATTTTCCACCCAAATTCCACATAAGGTCTTAAGTTTGCCACTTTACAATTACAGTAGTTTTGACTGATTCACTGAATTTTGTTCTCCTTCTTCTTCCTCTTATATGCACAGAAAATAGAGTAACGTACCCAAGAGTTCACGTTAAGTGAGGATACAGAAAAGACAAATGCTGTTTCGACCTCGGGTATCGATGGCGGTCTCGGGCCAGCGTGATCTGACCATCCTCAGTAGTATCCATCGATACCCTTCCCAAGACAGCAGCCAACTTTTTCTTTGGACTAGTATTTATATGGCGACCATATAAAAGACGAGCTATAGGTAGACCACCAGAGAGATGAACAAACGGAATTAAGAATATTGCAGGTACAAACTGGCAGCAAATGGCAATGGATCGTACGAAATGGAAAGAAGTTGGAGAGGCCTACATCCAGCAGTGGATAGAAACAGGCTGAAAAAGAAGAAGAAGAAGTATTTAAAAATATGCATAAAACACTTGCCATCTATTGATGGAAATAGGATACGTTATAGAAAGCTACTTCGAAGATAACCGTATCGTAGCATCAGAAACAAAATCACCGTCGTACAGTGCAAGTAAGAAGAAAAACCCAAAGTTTCAACAAAAAATTTTTAACAAAAAACTCCTTTCTACGCATATAGAAACATAGCAGCATATAGAAACCTGACTTATAAATTAAGAGCGATAAACATTTGCTAAAACCTTGTACATGTACTCAGGCACACACTTTTGTATAGATTTTTCAATTTAAGTTTATATTTATTGTCGCCCATTAAAATTTCTGAAAGCACTAAACGTATAAAATTTCGGCGCGACGAAAATACAATCGGCGGCGGCGGCGGCGTGAGCTATTATTTTTCGGCGGCGGCGCGCCGAAAATTTAGCAAAAAATCGGCGGCGCGCCGGCGTAAAATCGGCGGTGCACACCTCTAAGTACAATACATATCTTGTGATTGGTTGAGCTCAGAGAGTTGACATTATTTCAAGAAAAACGAGCCATCAGAACAGTCGGAGCGTTTGCTGCGACTGAGCCCCGTACAAACCCGTATATCTATTGCGTACGTGACCCTAGTGCGTCTGTCACCCTACTTTGACCGTAAGCCTATTGCGCCGGTTAATGTAGTTAAAGTAAAATTATTATGTAATGTGTGCATCTTACAAATTGCGCATAGCGCAATTACGAAGCCCCGTACGACGTTCCTTTCAAATGAAACAAAAATTTAAAATCGCCCTAAAATTTTATTTTTTTGAAGGGCCTAGTATCGGCCTCAGTCCGAGGACCCAAATTTAAATTTTTTTTCAACTACATTTTCTTCGGCCTTTGATTACCTTCCAAATGAAAAAAAAAATTACGAAAAACGGATGAAATTTACTCGAGTTATATGTGAAATACAAATAGGGCCCTAGTAGCGGCCTTAGGCCCAGGATCCAAATTTAAATTTTTTTTCAACTACATTCTATTCGGCCTTTGATTACCTTCCAAATGAAAAAAAAATTACGAAAAACGGATGAAATTTACTCGAGTTCTATGTGAAATACACATAGGGCCCTAGTAGTGGCCTTAGTCCCAGGATCCAAATTTAATTTTTTTTCAACAACATTCTATTCGGCCTTCGATTACCTTCCAAATCAAACAAAAATTACAAAAAACGAATGAAATTTACTCGAGTTCTATGTAAAATACACATAGGGCCCTAGTATCATTTCACTTCTAAGGCCCTAACTCACGGTCCACTCACCCGATTTCAAAAAACTTTTTTTCCTGGATTGGTATTGACAATACCTATCATTTGCCGTGTCATTTACATTTCCATCGTTTATTTTGCCATAAATATCACCAAAAGACCTTAAATCACTCACGAAGGGCCGACCCGAATATGCCCATATTCGAACTAACCCTCACTTTTTTGACTATCTTTCAAAGAATTTTTTTTTTTTTGAAATCGGATTTGATTTACTCAAGATATCGACGTGACAGACGGACAGATGGACAGACGGACAGACGGACAGACAAAATTTTTATTGCAGATTCGTCATCTATGAACATAGGCAAACACTTTGCCCTTACCGTCTGCTTCGAATTCCATCAATTACACACGGCATCGTAATCCTACAAGCCCCTTTGTACTTCGTACGGGGCTAAAAATTAAAACATTTTCAAGGTCTTTTTTTTAAAAACATTTTTTTTTTAAATTTGCCGCATTTTCTTGGAATCTTCCATATTTTCCTAAATTTTCCCAACAAATATTTTTGCGAAAATTTGGAAGAACGTAGGAAAATTCGTGAAAATATTGGAAAATGTTCTATCAAAAATTTTCCTTTAGGCCAGGATAAGTTGTCTTACACCTTTGTTTATTTATGTTTATTTATGTTTATTTATTTAACGATCAGGAACGTACAGGCTATCGCCCAATTATACAATGATCGAGAGAGCATAATTAAAAAAAATAAATTAACATCAGAAAAAAGTTCAAATAAATACAAAGGAGAAAATACAAAGAAAAAATTTCAAAAATACAGGATAAAAATCCCATCACTAGAGGCATCAGTCACTCTCTAGAACTGATACGCACTCTTTACAGCCGCCTTGAATTGATTAAACGGCAAATTGAAAATATCCAGACTCTTGAAATAGACATTGTGATGGTTCTGCATACGGTGGAGTGGAGAGTTAAGTTGAATATTCGACGCGGGTGTTGGTAGGTAGAATAGGTAATGAGCATTCTGACGGGTGAATCGTTGCGGTTGAGATACACACAGCCGTGACGATAGATTAGTTTCGATTTTACCATGAACGATCTTATACAAAACCATTTCATCCAACTCCAGTCTCCGAGTTTCAAGTGATTTCATTTTTAACCGTTTGAGTCTTGTCGGATAGTCTTGTTTAGGCCAGTTGAACTTATAATATAGCATTCGTGTAAATTTCCGTTGGACTCTTTCTATTTGCTCACAGTATTTATGATAATATGGATTCCAGACAGTGCTGCAGTACTCCAGCCTACTGCGTACATAAGCATAGTAGAGCTTGATGAGACTCTCTGGTCGCTTAAATTGCTGCAAATCAAAAGAACTCCTGCAGGGGACATACCGAACATTAAAGTAAACTTTGCTACCATTGAGCTGGTCTAACGATACCCAAACGTCTTCCTGTTCAAGTTCCCAATCAGTGATCCTCATCGAGTAGTACTCCCTCTTTACGGCAATCAGACATCCACCACCATCATTCTTTCCTGTCAGCAGCCGGTCTCGATCGTGACGGTACACTATATACCTATCATCGAACAACTCAGAATCATCATAATCATCAGTCAGCCACGTCTCACACAATATTATAACGTCATAGTCATTGTAAAGGACGCCAGACCTGAACTCGTAGGTCTTCGACTTAAGACCTTGAACATTCTGGTAATACACACGCAGCTTCATGACTGGCACTAAGCAACCGAAATAGTCAGAAAGAAGATTTCTGAAAACAAAAATTTCGGGTATAGTCTTACGTTTCGATCTTACACAATTTATAGAAACCAGTTAGAGTTAAGTTAGTTGATTCACACGAATGGAAGAGCGGGATAAAATTTGGTCTTTCGTTTTGGACTTACATAAGGTTGCTCTTACAATCGGGAATCTCACAATAGAAATTGCAAATTTATCGTTCGGTTTTTCGTTTCGGTTTTACGTATGGAAAATGAAAAGGAAAATTAATTAAAAGATGACTGAGAATCGTCTATAAACAGCAAATGGAAAACATTACCCACAAAAATTCGTCGACCAATGAAAGTTGGTTTATCAGCAGGCTTCTTTTGATGCTAACGCAGGCGTGCAAACGCGTAATGATACAAAGGTAATTGTGACTTAATCTCTGCACAATACAGAACACATTTCTGATGCAGGTGACTTAGCATCAAGCAATGTTACCGTCGTGGCCTTTGTATATCCGATTGTAACTGCAGCAATCCGTACAAATTTGTGTATTTGTATGTTTTGACCGGATCTGGTGAGGTTATGTTTCGCATTCGGCACTTTATAGTTCAATTTCCTAAGCAAAATGCAGCGCAAACGATGAAACTTCAAATACACAAGCTTGAACATGCACTAAAATATTGGATAACGCTGACTTGGGTTATTCACATTGGTTTTAACTCTTATTTTTCTAAATTTTACGGAGCAAAATACGAATTAGACTTATCACTCTTCTTCTTCATGCATACCCTATGGAGGTACCGTCACCGCCGAAGACAGATTTATAACTACGATATCATGTGAGAGAGAACTAATCAGATGTGTCAAGATGTCAGACGCCTTAAACTAGCCTTAAGTAAAATAGCAGTGATTTAAATCTGATATGAGCGAACAATTTAATGGCAGAACTGGCTGCCGAGGCAACAAGTTAAAGAGTGCTCAAAATTATTATTTTTGAATGATTAAAATGCACAGATTTTCTATACGCTTTCCCAACTTTTTGAACGATCAGCGGCTGACTAGTAGTCCATCTAGAGAACGTCTTATTTTAGAAAGGTTGCTTGAAGGACTGCCGCAAAAAAAAACAATTTGCAAAACTAAAAATTGCATGTTTATTTACTTTTGTACATAATGCTGCCCCCGTTCACATCTGCTCTTGACAGAACATACTTTTTTACATTTTTCAGCTGTCCGTACTTTTATTTCCAAGAATTTCAGATATTATATCGGATACGGATACCCAATTATTTCCTGTTTGTTATTTCCTGTTTATTAATTATGTGGTGAGATGGTTTTATTTAAAAAAAAACTGATGGAAGAGATCGTAGAAGTTAGTTACCCGTAAAGAAATAATGAAGAAGAAGAAACATTCTCAGAAACAATTTCTTTAAAACATCAAACTCATTGAAACGCAAACAGTCGTGTTCCATATCGCTATCAATATCGCTGTAATATTAATTTTAAATGGTTTTTCATTACATCATAAGACTGAATTTTCTCTCTCAACTGCTGTCTATACATGCGGTTCAATAAGATTTTTTTACGATCAACTTTAATTGAATTTCAAATTTTTTTTACTTAACACATTGCCTGAAAACCACTTGAAGAATACAAATTCAAATTGATACTTAATAACAACAACGGTACGATTTAAAAATATACTTTTTTGGTCTAAGTATTATCGACTGTATAATATATTGAACGTAGCACCATAAAGCAAGTGGATGGTTCGCAAATTTTCTCTAGAATACAAATTAAAAATGAACTAAGTCGCGTCGGCTTTATATTTTGCCGATCAGATGTTAAATAACGTCTGCTCTAATTACACAATTTTGGATGGTGAAATTTTGAGGAAACAGCATTAAAAATGTGTGTTCAATCGGTTGTTGCTGATCACTAATTTAGTCTCGTGATTTTATTTTTCAATTAAATTCAACAACATTATTTTTTATATGCGAAATCGATGCCAACGCAAACGTTTTTGCTAGTTATTTTAGTCGATGTGAATTTATGACTCGCCTTCAGATTTTCTTTTAATCGTCAGCTATTTACTTTCCGATACCAAAATTCTCACTTGACCGAAATTCGACACAGAACGTCGTTCGTTATTTAAAGTGATTGCAACCGTTTATCATCACTGTCTCACCGTTGGAAATAAATAGATTCGTTGTCTATTCAGCCAGCATACCTATTCCAATATCAATTTCACGCTTGTGTCACTCGACCAATGATAAACTTGAATAAAGTTCAGCCCACCAGCTTTGCTCAAACTTACGTTCGTTCTCGAGAAGCACTATATATTATACGCTCCGTAAATTTGTTTATTTCAATGCAACATCAAAGCCTTGCAAGTCAATTAATTAATTATATCAGTTTCGTTTCCGCTTAATCGATGGCAAAGCTATGAATGTGCACCCACCTCTTGGGAAAAGTATACACGGATTGTGAGTGGGAAACAATAACGGAAAGAGTTTGAAAGGTGACAGACAAAGAGAAAATTTTGTTCAATTATTAGTGTTTGGCAAACATTGTCGTAGGCCACTTTTTCTGAAATTGCATCGAACAAAAGCTTGGCAACGTCTGTGGGAAAACAGGAAGTGACGGGTAAACATACTTTAAGCAAAGTATCTAAAAATTTTGTATAACAGAATTCTCTACGTGAATTATTGGTGGTGGTGGTAGATAAAATCAAACCGAGGGGGTTCTCCTAACAAAAACATCTTTTACGATGCCATATTATATCGCTGTATCCGAAAAAAGGCTCCCATATTTGTGTATAATTTTCATATAATAATAAACCTACGAAAATGTAATTTTAATTAAACGTAATATTGCCTGGCATGTCTTATAACGCTCTAACTGTGTTCACTTAGAAGTAAAGCACAAGACGTGGGTGAAAAACTGTTATCGAAAATTAATAGGTAAATGAAATATTGGGAAAGCTTAAAAAGACTGAGTCGGGTAAGAAAGAAAAAAAAAAATATTACAAAATACGACGATTGGTTGCATGTGGAGTTCGACGAATTATTTTACAAGTTATATCAAACAATTTCCTGTTTACCTTGATGCTAAAAATATATTTTCCATCAAGTGAAGGGATTCAACGTGAAATGAAAGTTGGCTGAAGCGTTTTTAAAAACAAAAACGAATTGCTGCTCTTAAATTCTGTTGTTCGTGTACAAATGATGGCGAAAAAGCGAAATAATGAGCTTAATATTTCAAGTAAGAACCTGACAAGAATTTTTTTACGACTCATGTGAGCAAGCTTTTATTGTACGTTTTTCAACGTAATGGATTTTTAAATGTTATCGCTCTTGTGAAATCATTGTTGAAATTAGAATCCAAACGGTTGAAATACATCCAGAGAAATGTGATATCCGACACAATTACTTATTTTGTGTGGTTATTGTCGATTTTTTTCTAGTGTGTCTACTCCGAAAAACCACTTTTCTAACTCTTCAGCAAAACTTTAGGTGGCGATAAATGGTTTACTGAAAATTTGCTAATGGCCAATCGACCAATCGCACCATCTTCATATTTAGCATTTTCAATATCCTTTACGGCCAGACTAAGGCGCCTTACTGTTTGAGTTGGAAAGAAATTGCAATTTTTTTGAATGTCTTTTCCTGCGGGATAATTTAGTCTTTTTTCCCAGCTTAAACAGTCTATGTGGGTGGAATTTTTTAACAGGAAAAAATGTGTCGGACGCAGTTTTGTTCAGTGGATAAAAATTTGCGACATAAATTCGCTTAAAAGAAAAGGCACCTGACTCCCTCTTCACTTAATTTGTGTACGTTGAAGGTAGGGAAAAAAATGTAAACGAGTCTATAAGCGCATACAGCTTTATGATTCAAATTAAAATTTTACTTGTTTGCTGTCTCAAACGTTATAAACAGGCAGAGATGCAGATATTTAAAATTTTATTCTTTAAATCCTCCTGATGCAAAACGACTTTTCTCGTTTAAATTTTCATTATTTTTTTATTGCTTTGTTTTTTTCTATTTATAAACTTTATAAGCAAAAGATTTTTTTTAGCTAGACAGCAAACACAATTTTGATTTAATGAAAACAAATTTCATTCAATTTCGCATATACAATCAATTTTTCTTTAAAAATAAATAAACGCAGACTCTCATCGCCTCGGATGACATAAACAAACACGTTGGCAAAAAAGTAACATTTTAACCTTGGTTAAACAAATCCAATTGTTTAAACAATAATAGTCCAGCACGTAAGGTTGGGATGGTACTTATTCTAGCAATCAACAATTTTAATGTTTTTTTATGCGAGAAGAACTGTAATAGCTATCTTCCCAACTCAGGTCAAATATTGAAACAAATAACCTTATTTCTCTATCAAAAATGCCTTTCCAAAACGTTTTGTTTGATGACAGCTTAGGTGAGAAAATTCGTACTTCCTCAACTCTTTCTCTCTCACGGGGAGAAAATAGAAGTTTTCGTACCTATATTGTCATTTTGTTTTGTTTTAACGAATTGATGTTTTCGTTTCATGCAGAGAAATGGTTAGTCACACCGACCGTGAAAAACGTTGTGTTCATTTTGGGAAAAAAATGTTTTTTTTTATGTGAAAGGGAATGATTAACGTAGTGATAGTGGTAGTGATGTTGGAATGATTTGAAATCGACTATAAAATTATGCACTGTAAATATATCACGACAGAGTAAAGTAAGCCAGGCAGTAGCGATTGATTTGACTAGGGATCTAAATTATCTAGTAACCCTATAATTTGCGAATAAAATTAATTCAATTTACCTATGTCAGTGTTCATTTGAGTTCATTTTCATATGATTCATTAGGTCCCTTATTTGACATTTCAGGAATGAACCGATCCTGCCTGGTTTATTTTACTCTGCCGTGTTAATATCATTTCGAGGTATAGTTAACGCTCCAATTCCCTTACAGTCAACATATCTCTACATTCGTCGTCAGTCTAAATGTTTTTATAATTAATGAAAATCAAAAAAATCTATTCAGAGTCCTTTCTCAGTTTCCCAGCTGTCATAATCAGATTTTAAGACGCTATTTACATGCAAATTGTAAATGTCCCTACTCTTAGCTCTGCACTAAAATGCAAAATAAATATTGAAAACATCCCACTCTACTGTCGTGTGTTTGTAAGTTTTTTTTAAAACATTTTTATGCTAATCCATTTAAAATGTTAGAATAGTAAAAAAAAAAGAAAAATCCTATTGAAACGCCGTTCAAGAATACCATCCCACCAATTCTTTAAAATGGAAAAAATCAGTCCACGAGTGTGTAGAGTCTATGATCGTCTTTGGAATTATACTTCGATTGTTGTTGAAATTTATTTGAGATAGCAATTTAGACACAAATACAATTTCTCACATTTTAGTACTCGGCTCGAAATATATTGATAGGAAAATGTGACATACCAAATGCATGTGCATACCTTTATCTTCTTAATTATATTTATTAACCATACAAGTTTCAGATGGTACGCACGACTGCGATAGCTTAAATGTTCGGTATTTAGGGCACAGATCTGCGTTTTTTCTCGGTTTGGATTTTGGACATTTGGATAACAGTCGTAAGCCCGTATGTGGTGTTTATGTTCATCAGCACAGTTTTGTATAAGCAACCTCAGTCGCCAATAAGCTCATGAATCACGAATCAGGAGCAGAAAATGCATGGTACCGAAATCCAGCAACTTAAGTTCACAGTGTGTTTCATCTTTAGAAAACACAATTTTAGAATTATCAGAGTTTAAAAAGTCATCGATGTTTTCAGTCAATTATATCAAGGTTCTGAAAGAGCAGGTTGTCAAGTGTCTTACGAAGGCGGGTGAAACACAAATCTTGACTATTTAGACATACATACATATTGTTTGAAAAGTCAACTTGAAAACAATTTTTTTTTGTTAAGTAGAAATCATCATATAAAATTTTCCAAACCTAATTGGCGCTACAGGAAAATTTTGATTTCACCGCCTTCGTGATCAACTCGAAAGTGTCTTCACCTGTTCTTTCAGAACCTTGAATTTTATTGCTTCGCAGTCTATGATATTTTGGCGCAAAATTTGAATTCGGTAAAATATTGACTTTTGAAACTATGTTTTTTAGAATGAACAAACTGTAATGAACCTTACTCAGGTAAATCCAGATATCATGTTCTCTGGGAACAGGTTATTGCAGGAAAAGTGATTATTGTTACTTACAGTGAACGACATCTCAAATTTTTCTGAGAATTTTATTGTGTCATTGCAAATTCACAATGACATTCTCTGAAAAAAATGACAGTGAGACATTTGAGATGTCGTTCACTGTAATTTTACTGAATTAGTAACAAAATCAAATTTCCAACGCTTATGCATCTCCGCGAAAGTGATGTTAATTCATACAAATTTCAGATGCTACACGACGGTGATAGCTTCAATTTTCAGTATTTAAGGCACAAATCTAAAGAAGAGAATGGTGAAGTGTTGTATCACTACTCTGTTTAATTAAAACGAAAAAAGGAACTCTTAATTGATTATTTTCATCAAACAATTTTATTTCATTTTTCCCGCCAAAGAAAAAATTAAACAAAAACCTCGTCCTCTCGTAACATGTAACAATAGAGGAAAAATCGTTAACACTTCGCAATTAAAAAAAAACACATAATTTCCTCACAACCATTCAAAGCGCAAATAATTACTACTCATTAAGAAAATTTATGCCGAAAAAACAAAATTAATTCTTAACGACCATACACAATTCGCCATTTAAAGACGAAAATTTAAGTGGTATGTGCGTGTGTACATTTTATATACACATTTTGGTTTGATCAAAAGTAATTTTCTTTGAGAGGCTTAAAAATATATTAATGAAGTTATGTAAAACGTTAACATTATGACGGTAAAGGTCTGAAATTGCTGCTGGTGTTTTAAGTCGAGTGAAGTTTAAATAAAGTTAGTTTCGGCCGAATGAATTTCCTGGTAGAAAATTATATTTATTGGTTGATCGTTATAATTGAATTACATGTAAAATCAATTCTGAAATTTTTGTTAATGTCTTTGGTGAGAGAAAATGTGTCCGATCCGATGATTTCCTTTGTTATGAAATTAAGATCAAATTTGCGTTTCTTTTGGGAGACAAATTGTTGGCATACAGTTGGCCAACTTCTTAGTTATTCGTGTCGGAAACTAACCTAATTAAAATTACATTAAACTTATTGATTGAAGTAGTAAATTGAATAGTGGTTATCGTTTGCGAAGTTTGCGATGGAAATTTCAGTAATTGCTGAACATTCAGACACGTTTTGGGTATTACTCAATGGGTATGCAAATGCACATAATGTCAAAGCAGAAATATTGTACGTCAAGTTAACACCCACACAATAGGAAACTTGTCTAGACACGACATTTACAAGGATGGTATTGTTTGAAAATTAGCTGGGAACTAAGTCCACATCATTTCATATCATTTTGATGTTGTATTTCAATGTGACGACAATCACTAACCTACGTCAATGTACGGTATTCAAATATAGCAGTGTTTACGATTCATTGTCATTCATATTTATTCCGAAAACATTCAATTCATGCAACATTTAAAGGTGGTTAAAGGTCGTGATTTGTAAAACTTTTCAGAAGCAGAATACAGGAAGAAGAAAAGAATTGCCATAATTTGGGTAAAATCGGAAAAAATATTCTGCAGAAACTAATGAGAGTATCGCTCCTAGGTCCCACCGTCCCACGTTATTTCATTTTCTTGAAATTTATAAATTGTGCGACTTACAGTACTGTAACAAAAAAGTGAACAGCTTTTAATAATCGGAGAGATCAGAACTTTCATTAGGCAGTCTTATCTTCCGCTTGATCAAATGCGGTAAGAACTTTTACCAACGATTATCAAATCTGTTACCTCTTTCGATATAAACAACTTTCAACGGATTGATACTTCATAACTTTTAACAAACATCTTCCACAAGACTGCATCTACAGCACATTGATTAATTTTGTCGCTCTGGTGTCGATAACGTAGATGATTTGCATTTATAAATTTTCAATACTGTGTCGAAATTCGAAGTGCTTGAACAGTATTACACGGACTAAGAATGAAAATCTCTTAACATAGTGACTAAGATAAGCTGTCTCTTGATGTAATCGATAAAATAATGGTAAATTTCGTTGATTCTATATATTTAGGACATACTGCACCGTTTCTCAGCGGAAACATTTCTGTGCGACATATATATGCTCCTAACGCACGAATTTATTTGATTTCATGTTTCGTTGTCACAGTACAAAAACTTCTGACATGGAAAAATTGTTTCAAAGTTTCAGATTCCGGTCGTCTGTTTAAAAAAAATAGGAAGAAAAATATTTGGATCAACAGCACATTATTTCGGTGGATGAAAATCGCACTCTTGCTGTACGAATGCGAGTAAAATGGAAAATGTAATATATTGCTCATTCCAGTGTTACCGTCATGAAATTCGTAGAATTCAACGAAATGCAACCGTAATTCATTTCTCTGCGAAAATTCGGTGAAATTTCGTAAAATTTTGGGAATGTAACTGGAATGAACCATATATGAATGCATGCTGCAAACAATATACACAACACAAATTGATGCAACATCATCGAATTTATTTCAAAGTATTTAAACGAAACTGAATATCTATTTCGTCTGGTTTTTGCAATTTAATTGTCACTTTAAATCGAAATAATGAAGGTGAGCACCATTCAGATGATTCTATTTTCACCTATAAATGGCACTGGGAGTTGCGGGAAAACAGAAAAAGTATACCATTCAAAGACTTTTTCACACTCAAATTGTGACATCAACTTTTACCTCGTTAACTATCTACAATTATTATTAGATCTGAAGATTTACGTCACCCAATTTTTAAAGACCATAAATTTTTGTCATTGACATATAGCACACCAATGTTGAGCAAGTTTTTCTATAAGGTATTCGATGAAAACTGAATAATACAAGTGAAAACAAACAGGTTGTTTTGCTGATTCCAGCCACAATGGCTATTGATACGAGCCTGATATTCAACACATTTATATTTTTTAATTGGTCAAAAAGCAAACCCGATTTTCTTCCGAAAAATTGGATATTTTTATTTCGCTCGTCACTACCATTTGACGTATTGGTCAATATTGAATCTCAACTTCATGAGATGTATGCAAAAAGCACCGCCAAACACGTTGATGTTTTGCTTGCTTTCTCGGCAATACCTACTGATCGACAAATAATTTCTCAAATAATTTTCTCAATAATTATAGGTATATTAGGATTCATCCCGTCAATACCTTTCATTTGACATATCGCACACGATTTTTGAACGCTTGAAAAACTAGTGAAAAACAAAACAACACAGGGCTTATTATTGGGAATTTCAGTTCTCAAAATTCTAAAAATTCTTAAAAAATTCTAAAATTTCTCAAAATTCACAAAAATTCTTAAAAAATTCTTGAAATTCTTAAAAATTCTTAAAAAATATTTTGCATTTACAGTCGAAGAAAAATAGATTTCGGTTTTTTCAACGATGTTATTTAATCCACATGCGATTTACAAGTTATAATACATAGATATCGTAACATTGGTAATGAATGTGGGATAAATAGCATTGATTGGATTGTATTGCCAGTTTCTTATATTTCTTCGACTGTAATATGATTAAATTTTTCGTTTACTCCCTTGACTGAAAGTCAGGGTTTATGCAAAATAACCTTAAATGTCCGTAACGACAAGTTCAATATGATATTTTGAAAATGTTCTACATTGGCTTAAAACGTTAAATACAGAAAACATCCGTACACTTGTTACCGCGATAACTCAAGTAATTCTTTACCTACTGATTTTCAAAATTTTGGTTTTAATCGATGGAGAATGAAATCATGAGGTTAGGTTCGTATATGGTGAAAATTTTTTGGAATCGGACACACCATTTTTGTTTCCGGACGTTTATGGTGCTATCGATAGGGAATTTCAAAGTGATCATTTCGTTGAAGATGTTTTTTTTAAACAACCTCTCCGGCTCGGGGCGACTCTAAGAAAATTTCAAAATTTCAAAATCATGACTATTTCAGAAAATTTTACCCCGATGGTTTATCTAATGGTAGTTTGTAGAGAATTGACAGACGATTCTAATAAAAGTATCGTCGGGTCGAAAGGTTGTAGCTGTGAGTAAGTGTGAGGCATCAAAGTCCAATTTTATGGTTTTGTCAATGAGCACCCCAACCGATTTTTCATTTTATTGGCTTAAAATGAAGGCTAGCACATCCCATTTAACATATCAAAAAAACTGAGAGTGGGTTTTTCAATTTTTTCAAAAAATCTTAAAAAACTTTCTTCTGGGTGCTACTACATCTCATAGTCTGAGACCGCACCTTTCCAAAAATACCATACTTGCCCTATTCGCTATCTGGCTTGTATTCTTTACGATGTCAAATATGTGAGTAAGTCGACTTACTCGAAAGATTTTTGAGGCAGTTTTTTTGTTTCCAATTTTAACGGAAATAAAGTTTATCCAGTCCAATATCCAATATCAAATAAGGTGGTTATGGACTCATTTAATGAAGTTCACATGTAAGGTGATACATTTTGATATCATTCTGAACCTTCAACTCACAGCTCTCTTTGTTTCTTCAGAAAATTAAATTAATTTTGAGTTTTCTAAACGGCCAGTGGAAATAAAAGAGACACACAATTAATGATGTAGCAAATAGACCATTCTTGTATCGCTTTTTATCTGTCTTTAATTTTGTGTTCTTAAAAACACCAGCTTATTTAAAAATGGTAAGAAAACTGGGACTGCAATTATTGGAAAACTTATTCAGTCTTCAGTCAAGCGACCTTACCCACCTAAGAGTCTTCACATAAATTAATGGTCGTATCAGACACAACTTCATCCGATAAAATTAAATTTTGAATTGTTCGATTTTATAATTTATACCGTAATTAGCAAATGAATTGCATGAATTTTGTTTACAGCAAAAACAAAAAAATTCTTAAAAAAATCTTTAAAAATTCTGAAAAATTCCTAAAAATTCTGAAAAATTCCTAAAAATTCTGAAAAATTCCTAAAAATTATTAAAAATTCCTAAAATTCTCAAAAATTCTTTAAAATTCTTAAAAAATTCTTAAAAAATAATAAGCCCTGAAATAACAACACTGTTGTATCCTCGAACTTGACTCCAAACATCTGTCACTGCGTTGGACCACTTCCCGTTGAGTTTAGATAACGTTTATACGTCAGAAAGTTAGATGATGCCCACTGCCCATCCAAACCAGAGGTAAACAACATAAAACTAGTTTATTTTTTAAAATTTTAGTCCTCAGTCCTCAGTCGGTTTGCCTGTTTCCTGTCGTAATAATTGTTTTAAATTGTTAACGATGGAAAAGTTGTTGGTGTCTGAATTTGAGTGTTTAAAATTGATGGGTACACTTTTCCTGTTTTCCCGCACCTCACTCAGCGGATAATGGCCATGCAACTGTTCAAATATGAAATTGTTTATGTCTCATTAAATTCATTGCAAATTATTCTGTATCGAACGGATGAATTTTCACATTATTTTGCATACGAGCAATAGCTTGCATGTTTTCTGCAAAATCCAAATTTTTGGAGGACAAAATATTGTTATTATTATTATTTTTTTGCCTTGTTGTTTTATCGAAGGAGCATGTAGAAAAACTTTTTATTATTGTTAAACAAAAAGTTTCTTTCCATAACTCTCTGTTCTGTAACACTTTGTACAAAAAAAAAGAAAGAAAAAAAATAGCAGCATCCATCGTTCGAAGTACAGGTTTCCTAACATTTTTGAAATAAAATGCATAAATTTCAACAAAAAGTTTTCTAGTTTTCATGTAAAATTTATATCCGAGAAAAAAGAAACTTGTTAGTACACATTAAGCGAAGAACTGTATTCCAGCAGCACTTTCACAAATGAATAAGATTTATGAAGAATGATGATAGTAGCAGCCACTTGACCTACGTGAAAAAACCACTACTTTGTCATGTTTATTTTCGTCATTTAGTTTTCAAGTGTTTATCAGAGTCATACTCATACACAACATATTTGCTCTTTATGTAACATCATCTTCTATATATATACACACATTTCCTTTATACGTAATCTTAATGCTTTACATTGTTACCTGAATAGGTTTGGGATTTATTTTTGTTTTAAGAGTCGGTGGTGTACGAAGAGAGAGCCCATCATTGTTATTGCAGTATTAAAAACCTTTTTTTCATTCAAAATCGTCTCACTCGAAAAAATTGAACAATGCAAAAGTTTTTCGACTTAATGACTCGTCAATGAAAAATCCTTATAGCCCCGGCTCTTGATTCGCATTCCACATTAACAGACAATGATTGCATAGACAATATCAGATTGTTTGTTCGGCTCGCACATCCACAATCGATTTTCGAATGCGAAAATTGAAAAAAAAACTTTTTCGGATTAAGGATGGAAATTAGCATGCACGTAACAATAATGTAACTGAAATTAATTTATTAATATGAAGAGACTCTACTCTCTCTCTCTACTGCAAGAGTAAAGTGGGTCTAATTCTAATGATGGTTTTCATAAACTTTAAGATACCTTAATCTTAGGGGAAAAAATGTCGCCATCATCATAAGCCATAAGCAAACTTGAATTATTTTTTTTTTATGTTACGCTAAGCCTATAGGTGAATAAGCACATTTTTCCACAAGTCAATAAACATAATTCGAATAAAGTGGGTACTAGAAAGAAATCGTTTTTTGTATACTTTTTTCTATCAAAATGAGTACCGTTTTATGGTTAAGATTCTTTTTGTTATACAGCAACACTGTGGAAAAAAGGACAATGTGTTTAAATTTGAATGAAAAAGTTTTTGTTTGTTTAGATCGTTACTGGGGTATAATAAAAAAAAAAAAAAATCAGAAATAGATTTAATATTCCGAAATGGGTTCACTATATTACGTACCGTTGTGGCTAAATATGACATCACAATCAATTTTAAAATTGATTGCGTGAGTGTGTCTAAAAAAAATATCCAAGAAGTTGACTGTAATTGGAAAATATAAAATCCTCAATTCTTATTTTTGGAATTGGTAAAAGTATAATATTGAAAAATAATTTTTTTTATGTGGTAGGCAAAAAAAAAAAGAAGATTAATAATGTGGCATGTGAAAAAAAGGGTTGGTATCAGTCGTCTATCCGAATGTTTATATTAGTATCATATCGCCTTGAAAACGAAATGAAAAAAATATCTAAATTTCAATTAATTACGTAGATTTAGGATATGTTATGTATTCCTTTACATCCATGTATATATACACAGGACTTATATTCGATGCATTCGAATGTTTCTGAAACTAGAAAACACTACTATTCCGTACATATAAAATTAAACATTTTCCTTTCTTCTTCGATTTTCTGACCACTTCCATTTTCAACGTTATTTCGATGGCAAAAGAGAACAGTCAAAGAAATTATGTAGAACAGTAAAAAACAGTAAAGATTAAGATTTAGACTGATATCAATATTGTTTGCAGTACGCTTTGGGTCGTCAAAGTTTACCAGAAGTTATTTATATGAAAAGGTTTTGCTATATTTTCCCAAATTTTCGAAAAGTGTCGCCACGTCGTGTTAAATCTCTTATTTACATTAGTCCGCGTTGTTACACAAATTTACAAGTGTTTGACACAATTAAGAGATTGATAACACATAGGCACTTTCAGGTGTTCACGATTGTAGAGGCAAACAAAAGTGAATTTCGACATGTTTGCTGATTTTGGAGTTGTTATGCTTTGTAATTGATGCCACAACAATTTTGTTGAACCAATGAAGATCTAGATTTCTATTTTCTGAATTTTTGTTAAGTACGCGCTCGTAACAGGAATGAAATCTAGATTTTGTCTGGAATCTTTTACAAACCGCACCAAATCAGAAAACATGTCGAATTTCTCTTTTCTATTCCAGCAGGAAAAATTTGAGAAAATAGTCACACATAAAGCTGAAATCGATAACTAAAATAGGATATTTGCTCACCATAAAAATGATGTCTCTGTAGGGAAAGCCAACCTTCAGTATAAGACTTCTCTTTGAATTTGGCCGAGTACCCTGTCTTACGCTCACTTCATTAACTGTAATGTCCCTCATAATGAACCGATCTTTGTAAAAAATGTTGTCTAATAAATTACGGATACTATGAGTTAGTATCAATTGGGTCCACTTCAGTTTAAATTTCTGTTATCAGAAGGTTTATCTGTAAAATTTTCTGAGCATTCTGACGGCTAGATCAGTATTTGGATTGGTTATTAAGGAAGCACGATTTTGGGCGAGAGCTTTATTAAAAAGCGACATATCATTGAATTTTTTACTCTTTTAAAACCTGATTTGCAATTCGTTTGATTTTTGACGACATTTCTATGGTCATGAACGGAATCAAACTTACGAAAAAATTTAAATCCAATGGCTATAACGAGTCAGATCATATATGAACACTGATTTTGAGCTAGTGTTGTATCAACACTGGGACAATCTAGCGTCATCTTGTTGAAGATTGAACTTAGCATTCTCATAAATTCTAATTGAGTTAAATCAATCAAGTTGGCACTTGAGGAAAGACAGTTTTTATGTTTATTCTGTTAGAATCAGCGATTGAATAAACATCACTTTTTTGTATCACTGCTTTTATTCCTCACCGCAAACTGGAACCTCTAACAGGTTATGGGCCCAGATCGGGGATAGGGCAGTGAAAAGTAGAAGATGAAGATGGAAATAAAATCGAGAATGAAAGTATGCTGACATGGACTGAAAACGGAGTAGGATTTGGAATATGATTTGGAAAGGAAAGAACGTTGACGACAGGACTAAAAATGGACGAAAGAATGGATTGCGAGCAATGACAGAATAAGAAACAAGTGTTATTTACGGCATCGACATTGGCAAAGTTTACCGGACGAAAGAAAAGAAAAGAAAAGAAAAGAAAAGAAAAGAAAAGAAAGGAAAGGAAAAGAAAGGAAAAGAAAAGAGAAGAAAGTGGAACAGAGTTTGAGCAACAGAACTTGAGCGGAGAGCAACAAAGTTTGAGCAAAAGAAAAAGGACACAAAAGAAGAAGAAAACTATAAGAGAAGAAGAAGACAAAAGAAGAAGAAGAAGATGGAGGAGAGGATGATAAACAGAACAAAAGAAGAAAACAGAAGGCGGAAGACGAATAAGGAAAGCAATAAGACGAAGGTGGAAGATTCATTGGGACAATGATTGAGAAATCGGTCGCCGCAGAGTCGGTCGTTGGTGGCAAAGTTGCATGTGAAGGCTTCGATAGTTCTTCGTACGGCGGAGTGTATGGTTATGTTGGAGAAGCTGGTTACGGCAGTCCATATGGTTCTGGTTAAGGAGGAAGTTAACGGAGACGAAGACTTAAGATAAAATTTGATTTGTTATGTTGTCGCTATGCAACGGAGGATGATATTTATTCAAGTGGTAGAATTTATGGGAATGAGAAGAAGTGTTGAAGATTAAACTTAGCATTCTCATAAATTCTAATTGAGTTAAATCAATCAAGTTGGCACTTGAGGAAAGACAGTTTTTATGTTTATTCTGTTAGAATCAGCGATTGAATAAACATCACTTTTTTGTATCACTGCTTTTATTCCTCACCGCAAACTGGAACCTCTAACACATCTAGCGTAGCTTCATTTAACTGTAAAATTTAACAAGGAATACTAGCTGAAAATCAGTGTGACCAACTGACTACATGTCGTATATATCTCTCATTCATATATGGTCAGATGAAGCACTTCAAATATAGCATTAAAATGAGTTATTTAAGTGATCATATTCAATGTCAAAAACAAAAATATCCAAAATATGAACATTTTTATCAATGGCATGCTCTATAAGAACTATAAGTACATTCATACGTATATGTTTAACCTTCCACTATCAGTAACATGTCACAAGTTTAATTATCAAGTCTGTTTTTTATCTAACTCATTTCGATACATTAGTTTGGAATCTATTACTTTATCAACTTAATTATGGATTTAACTGTAGGACTACAATTTTCTGAGCTGTTTGTTGCTTTTTTTTATCCAGCTGAAGTAGTTGCAAAAGAAGTTGTAAAATTCGTAAAAGGTAAATGTTTTTTGCAACAACTTTTGCAACTACTTCGAAAGACTAGCGGCAGTTGCAAAATTAAAATATTTTTTGCAACTACTTCAAAAGGCTCATTTTTGTTTGAATTTAACTTTGGCTTCATTTGCAATGCTCATCCATCATAAAAATTGGATATCATGAATAATTTGATCGATATAGGTTGAATAGAAAATTTTACAAGATTTTCTTTATTACCGGAAACACGAAACTGGAAATGTTTGCGCTTGTTTCATCGAAAATTGTATTAAACTACACAACAGCACCACTGTTTTCTTCCACTGCTACACAAAATTTTCTTTGTTTTTAAAACTTGCCCATTATGTTGACCACTTCAATATACTGCATGCATTGCCCTTTGTATTCATTTTTAATTGGATTTAAAATCACGATGTTAGTTCAACTGAATTTTTGTAAACAATAGAAAGGGTGTAAAAACTACCCCTAAAAGTGGACTCTGTTTGGCCAGCTATTAGACGGAAGCTTTGACTACTTCGAATTCGGTATAATGGTAAGTTAAATTCACTTCTGTTATTAATTGAATCAATTTTCACTTATTTTATGAAACACTTAAACTTTATGTACTGGAGAATAAACACATTCACACTTCACAGTTTCATTAACGCCATCGACTGTGGTGGAGGAGGTTCCGTTTAATTTGTATTTTGAATGGTGCAATTTTACTCAGAAAATTTGCCTTTTGTTAAAGCTAGCGAAACTTTAAGCAGTTTCGTTTCGATGGTTGGAACAAATGAATCGGGTTATAAGTTTTATGTTGACTTTCACACACTGAATTTAAACACAAGAATTTTTATCAAATCCATTAGTTCCTTTAACTTAAGAATTTTTAGCAGATTCGTAAGACCGCCTGGCACTCATCGTTTATGTTTCTTGTCGCTTTCGATAACACAGATAACATTATGTGGATAGGTTCAATTTCATGATATCGTTCATTTACGGGAATTTTGCATGAAAACCATTTTACTTCTGAAATTTGCCTCAATTCTCAAGGTACATCTCAAGATGTGATTTATTGCCGTCGCTAAAAGCAGCGATTTTTTGTTCAAATTTCGAGGTTTGCTTCTCACGTATGTTGACATCATTTTCTTTATGATTTATGAGGATGATAGTTTTCATAGCTTTCAATCGAAAACGAGGACGGATATATTGTAACTAAGCCACCTAAGGCGCCCACAGTTCCCAGAGGCAGCCAAAGAATGCCCGATTATTTCCATAAAAGTTAAAATACTTTTCTTGTAATCAATGATGTCATAAATGTTTCAAGTCTTATTCGTAAACGATACGGCGATGAACCGCAATGCTTTCGTTTTCCATAGCGTAAGTAATTAAATATTTTATTAATAAATCGCAGAATTTGTTCCATCATACAGTCCCTTTATTAATATAGTCTGATAGCATCTTTGAAGCGATTGAGAAAATGAGATTATTCTTCCTAGTCTCAAGGGATAGTTATTTATACTTTTTTGGTCTTATAACCGCGTCTATGGAACCTACTACAAAAATATACTTTCTCATTCTGACATTAATACCATCAGTGTGTATATAGAGATGATGTGTATAGTATATAATACGTGTAGGCTTTGAATCATTTCATTGTTCGTTGATTAATTATACCGTTGATTTTAAAAGCAAAGAAAAAAAAAGAATTCTGTGGTTACCGGCCTATCACTCCTACATAAAATACAGGTGATTCATTGACTACTCTGACAGCTGTGACCAAAATTTATCTTCCATGGTTACTACAGTAGGTAAAAACACTTTAAGCTAGGGGCTAAGTAGTATATAAATGATGACGTACAAAATAACGAAAACAAGTCAATAACTCGTAGATTTCGGTATATTTTTGTATAAAAGCTCGTTAATTATTTACTAGTTACGGTTTGTGTAGAGGTATGCCATTAGACTGAATGATCGTATTTACTTTGCTATGAGCTACTTTTCTTTTCAGAAATTTTAGTTATTTGTACAATTATTTGGTATTGAAACGAAAATTATTTTGGTGATTCTGACTGTAATTATTAGCATTTTAATGAACCGTCAAAGTAGTTAGTAGTAAACAAAACAAAAACTTGAATGTCAGTATAGAGAAGCGAAAGCTATAGCTATCTAGACGGGTAGAGTGATACATAGAAAACGGTAGTGTTTGGTCATACAGACTTATCGTGGGTGTGTAAGGTTTTTGTTTTCAAATGAAGATGTACGTACATAGTACAGTTTGTTAGACAAACAAAAATATGAAAGAAATCATATGAATTTCGTCAATGTTAGCAACGGCACGGGCCGTATTATTGTAACAAACGTATCCACTGTGTTCAAACGTATGTGTTTTGTGTTTTCGAGTGAGTATAACTGGCTTATATGTGCATATCTGAATGAACTAAGTTTAGCAAACACAAAAATATCGAAATGGAGAATCTATTCGAATGAATTATGCATGTAAGATTGTAGGATGAAAGAGTCATGATTGCGTTAAAAGTCGCATTCACGTTTAACTCATCAATCAAAATTAGGGAAATTTGGATTTTCCTTTCTCGCCTAATATAGCAAGATTGTGACTTTGGTGTAAGGTTGACGTAAAAATGTTGGTTTTCCAGGATTCGGGAAGACTTCAAGATATCCACAAAGTAAATTTAAAGACAAACACCTCTATTCAAAAGAACGATTTAATTTAGAATGAAAGTTTCACAAACATTGACCACTAGATTATAGAACAATAGCTATGTTGATATCAAATTGATATTCTAAGAAAAACTTGAAAAGTACCAAAGTATCGAAGGAGAACCAACTTATAATTTCCAATTTTTACATCAATTCTGAGTGAAAGCCTCAATCTCCATATTACCGCGATAGTACTAGCAACTTGAATGATATGGAAACGCAAGGCTATATACTTGATGGCCTTGATGGAAACGAACATCACCAGCATAATTGTCGAGTCAATTACTTCTTTGATGTAAAATGTTTTCGATATGTCGATAGATGAATCTACTACTTCATTAGATTTAACAGGTTTTTTTTCTATTTTAGGCATCGCTAGGCCACAACGGAGATACGCAAAGATACTGTTTTTTTGGGGTTGTTTTTTCGTGAATACAGTTAGAGGCAGTGAAATTTCAGCATGAATTAACTTCAGTTGTTTTTCAGCTGATCCGCAAAGAAAATGAAAACAGTTTTTATATATCTTAATACGGTTTTACCACTGCCTCTGACTGTTTTGGCTCTTAAATGCTAAAAAATCAAATTTAATGTATCGGTTACAGTATTCAATTTCTTTCCGTCATGCATGCATTGTGCTTCACTGTTGAGACTTCAAAAACTGAACAATGAAAGAGTCATCACAAAGTTTCAGAATCTAATCTATTAGCAAAGTTGTTACAACTTAGTTGTAGAAAGTTTTTTTGTGCACTAGTTTCTTTTTCACAACGAAAAAAAAAAAGAAATTGATAATTGGGCTATACGAACGAACGATCGAACGTACATACATTAATTCTAGACAAACTATGAAGCAACATGTCCGTCAAAGAACGGAATGAAATTCACCAACTTAGGGAAACTGAGAAGACTGAAGAAAAACATTTTATCAGAAGTCCTGAGTAAGAAAAATATTATCAGAAGTTGTTGAATTGCGAATTTTGTCAATTTTACGGATCTGTATGTGGTAATTTGTCTATCGACGAATTTTCCGGAAATCGGAAAAACTTTCCTTTTATGAATTTATATCAGAACAAATTGGCTCTTCAAGTACAAATTAATGTTAACGAAACATTTCGGAAAACATTTTTTAAATTTCAATAATAGTTTTTACGTAATTTGCCGTGAAGAAAACGGTTTTGGGCTGATACCCATTCATTTACATTCATGATGAAAAGAGACTAGTAAAACCACTGTACATAAAAGTACTCTGCGCTTTTTTTTTCTAATGACTTGTTTTCCTGTATAAGTTTTAACATACAATCTCAAGCAGTAGCTCACGGTAAGGTTAGTCGTATCGCAAAAACCTACTAACCAGTGTTAACGTTTGGATCACTAAAATGCTATGGTAAAATGTAAAAAGTGTCCGTTATGATGAACCAATGAAAAGAGCATCCACAGCACTTCTCTTAACATGAACAAAGAAAATATTCGGAGCATTTTTTTTGTAAAAGTAGATGACTTTTTATCGTTGTATGAGTTAAAACATACAATTGATCATCTTCAAGGCCGTTTGAAATGCCATACACATTAAGTTCACGTTAAAAAGAATCTCATACAAATGAATGAATGAATGAATGAACGAAACATTTAACGAAACTTAAGTGAGATTACGTATGAAAGTACCGTATCTTGAAGATGATCTTTACTAACAATCCTAAGCTGTAGCTCTTATCACTAATGCTTCCAAATTTGACACTTGTCAATTCAGTGTTCATGCTAGGAGCAGTGCTGTGATTGTTCACATTAATTCAATGCATATCACCTTTGCGACTGAATTTAGGGACGTGTGATATATGTAATATGCCTATTCAGAATCATGCATGTTGTTGATTCCTTTTTCCGGAATGACAGAAATCTCCTAATCCTTTTAAATCTGACTGTGTAAAATGGTAATTCGATTTTTACGGCGAATCTATAATTTATTCTTTTACAGCGACACCGACGGTTTATCTTACTGTGGGTTTTAAGTGTTTTTTTTGTTCGGTACCTAATTCAAAACATAACAATTCAACGCAATCTGTAAACTATGTTCGAATTTCATTTCATAGTATTTTGCTCGATAAATGTTCCATTTTACGTACACGCCATTCGGAATAATAGATTTCCCAATTGTACATGGTTTACAAAATAAACCAGAGCTGTTGCAATTCCTTCCATACTCAAATTGAATGTTATTTGTGTGTAAAATTAATCAGGCTACTAGTTTAGTATTATGTCGTTAAAATGTGTTGTTGTAATCAATTGAAACGAGATTACGAAGCAGCCGCATGCAGTTTAAAGTTCTTGATCGAAGTGAGCTATTTCAACGGGTCCTTAGGTTAAGGTTAAATATTGAATTTAAAAAAAATTATTTTGTTAATCTTACTCGTTGCCTAATGATCCACCTAGGATAGTGATGAGCTTAATCAACTTTAAAAAGTAGTAGCGAAGGTGAAATAAATATCAAAATAAAAGCGAGAAATTCGTTCCTTTTTACAATTTAAGAAATCAATACACTATTTTCTACCCCTTTTGCACTATAGTAAAATTAAGTACGTACAAATTAACTAACGAACTAGCCCACACCACCCCGTTCCAGTACAGTTAGATAATAAACGATGGTGGTCATTAATAACTTCATGCAGGAAAATAAATGTGTAGAATCGGTTCATAAATTATTTCTTTTGAGCCTAATATAGATTTTAATCATCCCAGCTATAATAGTACATTGTGTTTATCCGCCATATTCAGTGCAAATATTTGATTTGGTTAACGTTCCGATTCAAATTTATATTAACAAATATGTTGTGGATAAACCAAAATGCACACAATGCAAAAAGTCATAATCAATTTATTGCACAAAAGTGACGCATAATATTAATGGGAAATATGGAGAGGTAACCCTAGACAATTAATAAAATTTGATTTATCTCGCACACACAAAAGAGACAAATAAAAATAGCAAATAACGTTACACACATGATTTAAATGCAATATATTTTCGAATTCAACGTTTTGCCGCACTAATGGAAACGATTGAATATATATATATTATAACTAAACATATTGCACACATTTAACTGTATGCAACACATTTTAACTGAAGACTTAAACTGTTAAACTGGTAAAAACAATTAGCAAACAATGATATCAGTTTGACGACAGTCAAGTCACATTTAGCGGGTGAAAAATGTTTCAAAAAAATTTGAAAACACAATGAAAGCGTGTAAATATTATAAATGAAGAATTGAAGACGTACCTCATCATGATACCGAGATTTACTTGACACAAAAAGATGGTGAATGCACAACTGCATCAATGTCTTTTTTTCTCTTTTAACGAAAATATATTATACTGAACGTGGCACTCAAAATAAAAACAGAATTGCAGAAATGATGCTCATACAGTGTTATATAACCACTTGTCACTCTGCGGTTAGTTAATTACTTTTTTAAATATTTTTTTTTTAAATTAAATTTATTATTCAAATAAATAATCTGCTCTACTTATCAGTTACATGTCACCAAAGTCAATTTGATTAATAACACTGAAACCAAAAACGCACCTCTATGTGTTGCGGTTCATCTAGTCGCCAAACGTTTCAGAACAGATCGCGTGGCGAAAATGATTGAACAGAAGAAAAAAAAATTGTTTTGATTATAACAAGAAAAATTCTTTTTTAACGGATTATTTTTCAATGCACTTCTACTCTTGTAGTAAGATGTCTTTCTACGGCGCTTTCAGCCATGTATTCGTTTCATGTTCCGACATTGAACTGAGCTGTTATTTGAAATAATGAATGGACTAGACCAGAACGTATCTACACCAGAATATTGTAACAATAAAAACGCGCCTGTGCGACCGAAACGGTGCGGGGTTATTCGAATTTATTGCGAAATTATAGTATAAACCAACGACATTATATAGGGAAAAAAGATATTTAGAGTTACACTAGGTAGATTCTGTAGAAGGTGAATATTCACTTATGTAACCTCTAACCATATTTTTGATTATAGCACTGCGATCAGAGATAGATACAAGAGAGTTGAAGATGCCTTGCCAGAACATCGTATAAACTAGTAACATTTTTTTTTTTTTGCTTTTTATTGTAAGTTTGAAAATATAAACTCGTGATTGAAGAGTTAACGGCGAAAAAACCTTTTTTATTGATTTGGTTTATCACAATCACTGATGATGATGGCGTTTTTTTTGTGTTATATGTGCATTATCCAGATTTTTTTTTCTCTCTACATACCATTATCATATAGTCACACAATTTTATATATAAATCTCATCTCTAACAATGACGATGGTATGATGATAAGCGAAAAGGATATTGTGATGGCTTTCAGCTAGCCTGGGTTCATATTGTACATAATGTTGTGTCAAGAGATGTGGCATTGAGAAATCGAATGCGTCCAATCCCCCATATATGCTAATTAGATAGACATATTCGAGTGGAGAGAATATATCGAGATATAAATTTATAAATTGAATATCTGGTCGACTGAGTGGCTCCAAGTTTTTATCGTTTTGAATTTCTCCACATAATATAACATGAATATGGAAGAATTTTTTTTTAGTAGTAAAACAAGTGGATTTATGTTTACATTTCGATGACATGTGAAGAAAGAATTTTTTTTTTGGTTGCTTTCAATGTTTCGTGCGTCGTCGAGAAGAAGAAAAAAATGTAATTACGAGAAATTTGTTAAAAATAGACTTTGATAATCATGAAATTAAGAAATCATCCAAATGGTTCAGTCTGAAAGAACTCATATGACTGCAAGAAGATCTATTTTCACGATCAAAACTCATAAAACTTTAACGCTCAAATACACAAAAAAAACAGAAACGAAAAGAAAGATAATCCACATTTGCGAGGAGCAAAAAAAAAAATTGCTGAGGAGATAAAGACGATAAATCAACAACATCAACATCTTGATTGTTATGTTTCCCGACATTTATATACCGATGCTGCTAACACATCAAGCTAAATGTACATACACGTGATTCAATTTCAAATGGATCTACGAGTTATAGACTTTGTTCATTGATTTCGAAAGGAAATTCATTTTCATTTAAAATTTGATGAGACCACTGGTTCACATGTTAAAATGCATTACGTGCAGTGAACAACATAAACGGTTTTCGTAGAGAAAAAAAAATGATAAAATCGATATGGACGTTCTGTTTTTATATGTCCTTCCTGGCCGTTATACGTTGTAAAATCTGTCGAAAGATGTCTTCATTTCATATGGAATTGAATCAAGGCTTCAAATCGAATAATCTTGTCTCGTCTTTAGCAAAGCACCAGAAAATCATCCAGACCTTTTTTTACCAGAGTTCATGCCCTCTTAGTATTAATCTCAGGAATTCAGAATGCATGTGCCGACAAATGCGAAATTAAGTTGTTGTCATTCTCAAGAGCTTTGTTCGATACAATCGCAAAAATGAATTTCAGATGCTTCTTCTGCTGACGTTTATGCTGATCCGATCTCCACCACAAATCGTACACACTTTTTGGAGGACGTACTCTTTTAGGGACCAGCAGACTGCAATTATACTGTGACTCCGATGTTAAAGTAAACCTGATTTGTACCGTGGTTTGACTACAACTGTTAGGTCTTCTTATGCTTGTGCGAGCTTAAAGAGCTAACATAGTCCGAGGGGGAAACAACAGGAGCGAATGGTCGGGCGAATAAAGGTGAATAATGTGCGAATAATGGAAAAATAATGGTCCAACGAACGGTGGGACAAGATTTTCCATTTTCTGCCTCAACATAGTCACACGCACGTGAAAAAACCGTGTAACCACGTATAAGTAGTGTGATTGAAGTAATAAACCAGCTGATGTAAATTTTGACTTTGCTACCAATTTGTAACTCTGTAAAATTGGAAGGAAAAAGCTATCTTCTATCAATAGCCCCTTATCTTTGTTAGTAGAAAAACCCCTCGATCGTTCAATTCCAACAGACCTCAGTATTCCCGAAAGGGTCAATGTTGTTGGTAAAAGACCGACAATTAAAAAAACGTTTCGCTAGATAAGAAACATCTTGATAAAGCACGTCTACAAAGGACACGTATGTATTGTTTTTGCATACTAATGGCATTTTATTATTGTTATTGCAATGGAAATTTGAAGCGAGTGTTGTGTTAATGTTAAAATTAAAAATTATTATCAGTGCCAAGCATTTCACAATAATTTGCTCGAATTTATTAAATGTGTGTCCGAGTTGGTTGGACTGTTAGAATGTTGGATGCAGTAAACGTTGAATATTATTGTTATTTAATGTGGTTCGTGACTACTACCATTATTTGTTGAAGAATTTATTTTTATGAGAGCAATGTGTCTGAGAAGTTGCAATTTAATTTGTATAACGACTACAGTGTCGTTTCTGCAATGGATTGGGGCGATAGGCTTCATTTCTTTAAAAAATGGTGAAATTTAAAAATTGAGTTTGCTACAGAAAAGTGCAATCAGCTTTCAGCCTTTCAGCTGAAATCTGATTGCCTTTTCTTGTATTTGTTTAAAATTAAATCCCAAAGATTTCTATTTGTTTTTTAAGTTTATTTTTTTTATTTTTTTTAAACTTAACTTTAAACTTGAGGATGTTACGTTTTTAGCCGGTACTTTTAAAATGAAAAATATTTCTTTTATCAAATAAATTTTAACCAACTTTTACAAAAAAAAAACGAGCCGTCAGAACAGTCGAAGCGTTTGCTGCGACTGAGCCCCGTACGAACCCGTACATCTATTGCGCACGTGACCTTAGTTCGTCCGTAGCCCTACTCTTCCCGTAAACGTCGGTAAAGTAAAATTCTTATGAAATTTGTACGTCTTAAAAATTGCGCATAGCGCAATTACGAAGCCCCGTACGATGTTCCTTTCAAACGTAACACAAATTTCAAATTGACCTACAATTTCCTCAGTCCTATATTAACCTATATTTACCTATAAATAAACAATTTACTGATAAATATGCTAGTATATAGCTCAAAATAACTATCTATACCGTTATATAGCTCAATATACTATCTATATTTATATATAGATATCCATATTTGGGATCCTTGAAACACCACACACACATAACCAATCACTTCCCACTGATCAATAACTTTGTAAGAATTATTTTCACCGATTTATATTGTTTTTACAAAAATACAAAATGGCGGCCGACGGCCATTTTGTTAGGAGGTGGAAAGTAGTACGGCTGCTTTATATTCGTTAGTACCTTTCAAACAAAAAAAAATTCATGAAATTTGGTCAAATTTTACTCGAGATATTAACAAAAAACACCACCTTCACTCTACGGCCGAGTAGCCACATATAAGCTCACTCCAAGAGACCTAGCTCACGCTCCGGTGAACCGAATTTCATGAATCTATCTAAATCCGTTTAAATTTGGCCAACGTTCAAGCAAAAACGGGTTGCCGCCCTGTACCTAGTTCACACCAAGGGGTCTAACTCACGAGTCGGTCATCCAATTTTCATAAACGTTTTTGTCGTCGATCGGTATTGTAAATACCTTTCATTTGACGTATCACTTACAAGTGTAGCCTTTAAATGGCCAGAGATATCTTCGGAAAACGTTAAATCACTTATGGGGCCCCAGCTCGGGAGGGGTCGACCCAAAATCGCCCATCTTCGAACTTAGCCTCACTATTTTGACTATCTTTCAGGGAAAAAAAAATTTTGAAATCGGATTTGATTTACTCAAGATATCGACATGACAGACAGACGGACAGACGGCCCAAATTTTTATTGCGGATTCGTCATCTATGAACATAGGCAAACACTTTGCCCTTCCTGTCTGCTTCGAATTCCATCAATTACACACGGCATCGTAATCCTATAAGCCCCTTCGTACTTCGTACGGGGCTAAAAAATCATGTCGTGGCTGTGCGTTTCTTCTATATATGTCTTCAGTTACCACTTCTTGACCTATACAACAAGTGACCAGTAGCGATGCTTAACTGGAAAATATTGAAATTAGTTCAACAGAAAAATTGTTATTACGGAAACGAATGCGTCTTATTGTGAAATGTTAATCTATTTTCACAAAATAAATGATATTCCAATGGACACAGACAAACGAAACATCTGTCTTAGAGTTATACATTTTTGTTCTGAGAAATGAAGAAAAAAAATAATAAATAATTAACATGAGATTCTGCTGGTAGGGTTCGATTACTGAAAAAAAAAAACGTTATTTGCTCAACTGTATTTTTGTTTTAATGGTTGAATTCAGGCAGCCAGCGCTTGAATGACAAACATGTTTATACTCGATTATTTTACAATAACGTACAAATTTCCATGTTTGGTGTACACTGGAGAATAGTTCAGCGTAATAATTATGAATAATTTTGCTGCGATATGAATATTCAAACTTGAAAATAAAACCTGGTCCACAATGTGGCTGGCAACACGTTTTTTACATTTATCAAACTTTCCCAGAATTAGAACTTTGCACCGATTGAAGTTAAAGCTCACTGTTTACACATATGTTCTCGTTGGCTTTAGATGCGGATTTTTCTTTCTGTTGAACGATTTCAAATTCTTGTTTTCTGTTTTATTCATTCGTAAATGCCATATCAGAACCATCCATTTTTTCTTCTTTTTTTTTTGATCAAATCTTATTTATGGAACGTTAGGGACGATCGATTTCCAATCCATTGGAACGTTCGTTTTATATATTAAAAGTGCATGAATACATAGAAAAGACATACGGTATTATATGGTGCTACGGACAATAGTGGCAAAGTCAAAAAAGTGATAAATTTTCAAAGTGGTTCCACACATCATAGCAGATGTGAAAACTAAAGTGCATGGAAAAACAGAGTTGTGATATAGTCTCCATTAGATAACTAACACTTCTTCCATATATCATTTTGATACAGGACACATGTCGTGTCGTCTGAGAAATAATTTTCTTGGTCACTGATGAACCATATAGCGAGAGTGCAGTTTGTGTAGATGCTTAAAAGAAAGACATAGCAGTACTACATAACGCCAATACAAATAACACTCTGGTGAAAATTGAAGGTCGAGTAAAAAAAAAAGTTCAAACTCTCAGTCGCTAACTTTAAGATCGCTTTGACCACTTTAAATTGTTAGTCCCGGAGTTCACTTAAAAGTTGAAAAGAATTTTAACGCAGCCGCTGCTATCAACAGTGTGTACGACCTAGGAAGCTCGATCGAATAAGCGTTTTACTCATAGCTTACGGGCCGCGACTGCGCCTCCTGGGGTGAGCATACTCATACTCATATGGGTTTTTCTGAATCGTGTATCGATCAGTGTCTGTTATCTGTTATTGGGACGGGAAAACATGGGGAGGTAGTTATTTGATTTGTTATTTCTATATATACAAAAGAATCTTTAAAGCGGCTGCAAGTGGTCCCATCGAGTACAATAGGTTTGCTATTAGATAACAATGCCGCTAGAATTGATGTTGGTCTTCGTTCGGGTTACCAATTCAATAAAAGGTGTGAGTGTCTGTATTAGCCTGGTTAGAAAGGACCCAGCAACGAGGAAATTTATAGACAAATTGGGGTCATTATTGAACGCAGCTTAAGAAGAACCGCACTCCACAGATAGCTTGTTACCTAAGATTTCAATTTATGTTTCAGAATTTAAAAAAAAAATGTTCCTAACGTTCCTTTCGATTCCTGTAACGAGTAAAAGTTGGTATCCTTACATTTCGCGTATATTTCCCCACGTTAGTCTATGAGATCTGTCATTCTGCTATCAAATAATTTTTAACCGAAAGAATTTTTTGCAAAAACCAGAACTATTTGTAATTGCCAGCCAATCAATGCTCACTATTTCCTTAAATTAATTTCCACTTTTTTGTTGCCAAATTGTAATTTTACGTATTTTTGAATCTCGAAAATTCATTTTTAGCTATACAAATTTCAGTAAATGCTTTGAAAAGACAAAGTATGCTATTAATAAACTATTTTGTCGCAAATACCGAAGCAATTTCACATATGTTAAAGCATTGAGAATATTTAATCAATTGTTATTCATAACACATGTTGTTTGCAGAAATATGTGTCTCAGTGATAAAAAAGAAAAAAAAATATTTCCATGTCGCGTACCTTCGACACAATATATAAATTGAACTTATTTTTCGAACATTAGGTCAGTGAAATTTTTCTTTTTTATTGAATAACTTCCCATAAAATTCAATTTTTAATTTTTTTTTTAATATGTACAATCATCGTGTCTGATATTATTAAATATTTAAACTCTTGGAAAAGATATTAATGTAAGAGGAAGCTATAAAAAGTAAACATAAAACAATCTAAAATAAAATACTTTAGGTTGAACAACACATTTAGAAATGGGAAGTATTTAAACTTGTAATTCTAAAAAGAGAATTGACCTAAAAAAAATGGAATTGATCGCAGAAAAACAAGTATTGATTGTAGTGACAAAATGATGAAAATTGAAAACTGGTCCAACATTCCTGAGAACAGAAATAGTACATTTCGTACATAGGACTAAAAGTCTTTTTTTAGCGTGTGAATAGTTTATAGATAGAGCCGAAGGCGAGGTCTGGATTCGAATACGCTAAAAAGGACTTTTAGTCCGTGGTGCGAATAGTATTTTTCACATTGGATTGATAAAAAGTTCGACAAAGCCGCACTTTTCGGGTCCTAGGTATGAAATAGTTATTTGTTTACCAAAGGGAGAAAAGAGCAATGTTTCGCTCGAGTTGGAATTTTCTATTTCTCCCAGAGGTGAACGCAACGTTTTTCATGCCTGCATGTTGTGTTTTGCCGTTTTTCTCCACGAAACGAAAACATCGCCATACCATTTTCGAAAACGAAAACAAAGTGATAGTTCGAATGAGAAATGTTCAATTTTCTCCCCAGATATTGCTGCACTTTTCTCACGAGAAATGTCATTCGACCAGTTTTCTCATGGCCCATTGAGTTACAAAATTATTAATAAAGAAATTCTCTTTTCCTTATGATCAATTGCTATTTTTTTGCGATCAGTTTAAATGCATGTCTTTAAAAATTAAATGAATTTTGAATAAAATCTGTCTGCGTTTATATGAAGGATAAACGTTTTTAGCCCCGTACGAAGTACAAAGGGGCTTATAGGATTACGATGCCGTGTGTAATTGATGGAATTCGAAGCAGACGGTAAGGGCAAAGTGTTTGCCTATGTTCATAGATAACGAATCCGCAACAAAAATTTTGTCTGTCCGTCTGTCCGTCTGTCACGTCGATATCTTGAGTAAATCAAATCCGATTTCAAAAAAAAATTTTTTCCCTGAAAGGTAGTTGAAATAGTGAGGCTAAGTTCGAAGATGGGCGATTTTGTGTCGACCCCTCCAGAGCTGGGGCCCCATAAGTGCTTTAACGTTTCCCAAAGATTTCTCTGGCCATTTAAAGGCTACACTTGTAAGTGATACATCAAATGAAAGGTATTTACAATACCTATCCACAAAAAAAAAGTTTATGGAAATTGGATGACCGACTCGTGAGTTAGACCCCTTGGTACAGGGAACTAGGTACAGGGCGGCAATCCGTTTTTGCTTGTAGGTTAGTCAAATTTGAACGGATTTAGATGGATTTTGATTTATTAGATAGGTATTGACCGTACCAATCAGGGAAAAAAATTTATGAAATTCGGTTCACCGGAGCGTGAGCTAGGTCTCTTGGAGTGAGCTTATATGTGGCTACTCGGCCGTACAGTGAACGTGGAGTATTTTGTCAATATCTCGAGTAAATTTTGACCGAATTTCATGAATTTTTTTTTGTTTGAAAGGTACTAACGAATGTAAAGCAGCCGTTGTACTTTCCACCTCCTAACAAAATGGCCGTCGGCCGCCATTTTGGATTTTTGTAAAATCAATATAAATCGGTGAAAATGATAATTCCAAAATCACTGATCAGTGGGAAGTGTAGTTTGTGTTACTTTTGAAAGGAACGTCGTACGGGGCTTCGTAATTGCGCTATGCGCAATTTTTAAGACGTACACATTGCATAAGAATTTTACGACGTTTACGGGCGCAATAGGCTTACGGTAAGAGTAGGACGTCGGACGAAGTAGGGTCACGTGCGCAATAGATGTACGGGTTTGTACGGGGCTCAGTCGCAGCAAACGCTCCGACTGTTCTGACGGCTCGTTTGTTTTCGTTTTTCGTGCTACGAAATTTCGAATAAAATTTTGACAGAAAATGTATGGGCAATCTGTCAAAATTTTCAGCTCGTATGAAAAAATGTGAGAATTTCAAATCACCGATTGACTCTCTTACAAATTTTCATTTTTTTAACAGGACATGAATAGTGCTCATGAAGTGTAAGATTAAAAATTGGAGTTTTTTTCTCATTAAAAATGTTTATTCAGACGATTTTTAAATTACAAAATTCTCACCATAAAGGATATACTCAATAAAAGTTGATTAGAAACTTTTCACGTTTTAGCAGTTCTTGAACCCACAAACACAATCCATCTAATTTTAAATTGAAACATATATTAAACCTGCACCGTTTGTTACGTCTCACCTGTTAGACGAGTCAATGTGTGTACATGAAAAGTGTTCATGGTGTCTACGAAATCTCTAACAATATTTATACATACGGCAGTGGATTTTGTGGGTTGGCAATATGTGGTATCTAAGTAAAGGGAAGCAGAGTTTCTAAGTTACTTTTGGTTATTGTTGGATTTAAATTAAAAAAAATTTCGTCCCCAAAAGAAGACGTACAGCTTTCGGTATTTTATTCGTCGAGTCTAGTTACTCTACAAAATACTCCATTCTTCGGCATTAACTTTGCGAACGTCTCCGCAGTCTCAATCTTTTTTTCTGTAGATGGTCCAGGTTCAAATCGATACTTCAAACTTAGATTCGCAAGAGCCAAGTGAAGTTCCATGTAGGCGAAACGCATTCCAATACAATTTCTCGGCCTTGGTATGACAAATATAAAACAAAGTTGAAACCATAACAAATTATCACCAAAAGTACCCAGCTCCAAATGGCTCCAAAATGAAAGCTCAATGTACGTTTAATGAATTGTAAATTACTGGTGGTGTTGATGTGTACTTTGGATTTTTCTTGTTTCCCTGTTGTTGTTTCGGTTTCCCCAAACCGTGGAACGGTTATGATTTCAGAACTATCGACAGTGTGTTGTTTCCATATAAATTTCACCATTTATTCAAGACGTTCTGTCGGTGAATTTATTTGTGACTGATGGGTGGAATTTCCAACACATTTGTATGTGGGGGACGAGCCTTTTTGCCAAAATTAACTTTAATCGAATAGCTACGGTCACGCCGCACCCCTTGCATCCAACGGAACACTTGTATATTCAAGACGTTCTGTGCGTCAAAATAGAAACCGACAATATGCCCATATTTCTTTGTCCATTTCGGAAATACACCGCTTAATCCTTCGCGACCAATATCAAATGAATTGACAAAAATAAAACTTGGCTTTGGACCGGGAATGCACAGTCGTTCATATATTTTCAATTGTTGTTTACGCTTGTAAATTACAAAAAACAGCACAACCAACACTAAAGTTAAAGTCAACATGTTGCACAAACTAATTTTTACTCTTCGATGTTAAGCTTTTCATCTGAATCGTTCGTATGAGAAGTGCTAGTGTTTTCAATTTATTTAAAAGCATGGAATGGTCTCTCAGCCACCTTGATTGTAATAGTAGATTATGCGCCGCTCTGTCCGAAAGGTTTATATTGACGATTTGAAAGTTATATATACCTAGATAAACATCAGTTCTGCACTAGAGAGATAAATCCGAGATTATCGTTGTGGGCTGATAAATTATATTTGTGAAAATGAAACAGGTATTTCTAATATAACAAAAACAGTAAACGCAGCTTCATTTACATTTACTTACGCCGTTAATGGGGATCACTAATTAATCTGCCTTTAACATAACCTTAAAAAGCAATTTCACATTTTTATTGTTTAGTTCCAAGTTTTTATGGGCCAATTTTACGCTTTTATGGGTTAAAGATCGATCGTATCGTCTACATGGTTCTTTCCAAAGGCACTGTCAACTGGATTGGATTTTCAAAAATTATACCAAGATTGACTGACCATATTAATTTGCTCCATGATTTTGAATTTTGTTTTAGTCTGTTTTAGGAATTTAATTCTTAAAAATTCTCACAAATATTTCAATATCTTAAGACTCATGGAATTAATTGATCTACTGGTCAACCTCAACTCTTGCACTTCTGTTTTTTCGAATTGACGCATTTGATTTTATTTGTCATTGGTATGGAAATAAAAATAATAAATTGAGTGGGCATGATTAAACATTGAAAATAATGCAATGGTCGAGTAGACCATTAAATTCATATAAATGCTGATCATTGTAAAACGACAAAACGACACTTAAATTTGAAAACCAGTAATTGCAGGGAGCCACTCCTCCTTGATACCTTAAATCTCCTTGATTTTCAAAAATCCTCCTGAAAGCTCCTTAATCTCTAGCAACTCAGACAAATGCCCATCAAATGGCATCCAGTATCACAACCCGACTCGACGATTTGGATTTCGCTGACGATATTTGTCTGCTGACACACGTTGGAAGAGACATGGAAATCAAATGGAACCGGCTCATTCACTACGGAAAGCTAGTCGGTTTGAACCTGAATTCTGGAAAGACGAAGATACTTCGTGTATGCACGTCAGGAAATTGTGTACTAACCATCGACGGCAAAAAGCGCGACAATCATTTGGACCGTTGAACAACAGTTGGAGATCATCACGAATTTCAAGGATTCGCATCTTCAAGACAAACTGTCTCTCGGTGCTGTTATATGGCTGTGAGACGTAGAAAGTGACGAACTCGATAGCATCACAGATCCAAGTTTTTGTCAACAAATGTCTAAGAAGAATTCTGAAGATCTTTTGGCCGAACGTCATGTCAAACGAAGATTTGTGGCGCATAACCGGTGTTGAGAACATGGCATTAATGATCAGGAGAAGAAAGTGGAATTGGATAGGACACACTCTACGTAGACCCAGTGACGACATAGCGAAAGCTGCGCTAGATTGGAATCCACAGGGAAACAGGAAGAGGGGTCGTCCAAAGATTACGTGAAAAAGGACAATCATCGCAGAAGCCAAGGACCAAAGAAAGACTGGTTGGTGCCTTATGCTCCCCGCGGAGTAAGACAAGATGGTGATGATCATGAAATCGGAAAATTTTAATTAGGAGATTGGCACAACTTGTAAATTAATAGTGTTTCTCTTGTGCACTATTTTCACTGTTTGCGAGCACAATTTTTTAAATATTGAACACAATTTGTAGGTGCAGGAAACTATGAGGAAACTTCACATATGGGAACAAATAGTACATTAGTGTCGAGATAGGCCGTCTTTTTGTTGATTACTGTCTTGCTGCAAAAAATTCTGTTGATGTGTGTGGGTGTGGGATACATTCCTCGTCTTCGGATCGAAGTACAACTTCCCCATACTCCTCAACAAAAAATGTCCCAGAAAGATAGTAATGTACTAACTTTGAGGTGTGGCCCTGAGACAAACATTTTATCACATACGCGCGGTGTTCGGATGTCAAAATTACTCAACTAGAAGTTTAATTCAAAAATTACACTTCAGGTCTATGCTGTTGTCTCGTTTTCGCTTATGTGATAAAATAGAGTACACACTTGTCACTATCAGTCTCGGCAAGCCTCGACTTCTTCGTGACAAGTGTGTAATACATATTAGGACTGCCAAGAACTCATTATCGTTTCATAGTCTTTGGAAGATATTTTTATTGTTGGAAATTCCTTCAAAACTAATCAATTTCTGTCTGTTTAAATACTTAAGAATTAACACCAATTGAATTAGTAAACTATTGTCTGATTGGTTTTTTTCTTTTTCTGATTTTGATTTCAATTGTAAATTAACCATTACCTTCGGTAGACCAATGGACTAAACTTTTTTTAGAAACGTTTTTCTGTTAAGGGAATGATCAACCTTTGGTTCAGCGATTTTTTTTTCTATCAGAAATTGTAATTTATTGCTATTCGAACCTGATTTTAACATGAAGGAAGATTGCTCAAATCTTACTTTGGGATTTATAGATGAGGTTTGAGGAGGAGATTGAGTTGTGAGAATTAACAAAATTTTAGAAAACTGATGCAAAGGAATCATAACGAAAGGAACGTTTCATCTAAACTCGTAGGGACATAAAAATAAGATTGTATATGACTTTCTCAAAAATACAACTCGTGGTAGGCTGAGTATCGTGACATAAAATTTATGGTGAATCTAGAATTTAATCTAAAACGCATGAAAATGTACAATTTTACAAAAATGTATCCGAAAGTCAGGTGTGGTGATGTCGCACCCAAATTGTAAAGGATATTATGTCTTTTCTTTTCGCATGCAATATATCAGGGGAAAAAATGGTCTCGTCCGTACACCGTAAAAGCATTGAGATAATTTTTAAAATTTTCTTTTTTTTTCAATCCGCTCGCATCTTTTACGTCTTTCATGGTTATTTTTAGTTTAAGAATGGTGTATCTTATGACATATTTAAACGATACAACCAATATGTTGGGTTTAGGGTTGCGTCTGACGTTGTGGTGGGTTGGACAAAAGAGATAAGTTTTGAGATTTTTTTTAGCAGAAAGAATCAAATTCCATTGTCATCGTCCTACTAAAGTTTTAAGAACGGTTTTAATGTTACGAATAATTTACTATGAAGAATGCCGGTAATCTATTCAGATTAAATTTTGTTTCTTTAATTAAATTTGAAACAAATCGGAAAAACAACCATTTAAATTTTAAATGTTGCTCCTCTATTATTCAGCGCTTCAGAACTTTGCAAACAAATAAAATGCTCAAATATTTTTTTCTGGCATCCTCTCGGGATTGAGCTATACTTTTTCAAAATGTTTTATTTCGAAAATAAATTTACTCGTCAACATGAGATAATGCCTACATTATTGCTGCGACTAGAAACGTTTTATCTCGTGGCTTTTTTTTGTAAAATGAACTGCAGACAAATATGCGAAGTTGAATGATTGAAGCAACATTAATAATGAATACTGAGATGTTTCCTTATCATCTTATCTTAAGGATCGTAAGGATGTTGACAAGGTGTTTAATTTTGTCCTGATCTCCCCGATTCGTTCTCCCAGATGTTTAGACAAGGTTGGACTAGTGTTTGGAAACTAAAGCTTAAATGTAGTAGATTTCTTGTATATAATTCTAGTTCCTTTCGTTCTAAAAATTACTTAAATTACTAAAAACAATTTGTGACGGCTCTAAAACGGACGTCTCCTACATAGTGGAATAAACTTATAAACAAGTAGTGAGATCTACACCTAGTAACGGGATGAGCTTTATTTCGAACACTGTTTCGACGTATCAAGGATCTCTTTTATTCAAGGGGGTCAATGGCAATCGAAATCGGAAAGTTTTTTTATACGTACCATCGAGACAGTAAGTATCGTGCAGGTCAAAAACGACTTGTTCTTAAATACTTTAGACGAAAATTTAAGAAGTCAATTCGACTCGACACATTATTTCGTCTTTAATTAAAATTAAATTGATAAAAAAGCAATATTGCTCGACTAACACAAAGTTCCAACATCGGTTCAACTTCAATCTAACAACATTAAACATCTTTTCCTACATAATCACTCGAAGCGCTGTCTTATTGTCTTCCAAAATCCATCACTAACATACATCGGAATGAATAGATGAGATTTATTCCCGAAGTGCGATGTCCTACTAGAAACGTCGTGTCGTAAACTAGATTATGGCTCAATGTCAATATTGTCTAGTCCAACGGTACAGTTGATAGAAAAATATTTAATGTTCATATGATTTCAGTGTTTTGTAAACAATACAATGTCGATGCTTCATGGCATAAATTTTGAAATTGTTTTTCATTAAGGCAATTCCCGGGTCGGGTATAAAACATAAAGTATAAAATTTGGCTGAACTGGTGATCAATGAATGGTTCAGGAATTTGAAATCGGTAGAGCTGATGTCTCTGAAACTGTAGGCTGTGAGTTGGAAAAAATGCTAGCGCTATGGAATGATAACTAAAAACCACGTTAATCCAATGGAGTATATTTTCGATTGTCAATAACTATTTACAAATGCGAACAATTTTTTCATGCTCAATGTCTCTAGCTTTAGTGCCATCAGCTCCACGGATTTCATCAGTAAATCAGCCACACTTTGGTGGTAATTATTGTCAAATCACTGAATATACACTTTAAAAAAAAATTTTATCACATTTTCGTTTTCAACAGATTCTACATAATTTCTAGATCCACAAATTTGACCAGGCATGAGCGCCGCCGAAAATAAGCCGCCGCCGGCCATTTTTGAGCAAGCCGCGCCGCTGCTTAGCCGGTGCCAAAAACACGGCTCAAGCCGGCTTGAAACGGCTGGAAAATGAAATAAAGATTTCGAAAGGTGAATGGGTGAAATAATTTTGAAAACCGAGATTCCTGTTGATCCTAAGCAGCTCAAGTACTTTTTGATTATTTTTTTTCAAAATTAAGAAAATTTTGAAAATTTTCTTGAATTTTCATGAATTTTCCAGAATGGTATATTACGTCCTCGCTTCTAAGTTTGTTGTTTTGGCAAGTATGACCTTTGCGGAACGAGCCGAAGGCGCACAATCAGTTAATTCACAAATTTGAGAAAACTTTATCGATCTTTGCGAATTTTCTCGATTTTTTTTCTTTTCAATTTTTACTTGATTTTCGTGAGCTTTCGATTTCTTCTCGAAAACCATTTTCTTAATGAGTTAAATGAGTGTACCGGAGCATGATTTTCCATTTAGTTCAAGTTTTGAGGCAATAAAACTTGACGTGTTAGTGAACCTTAGACTTAGAGACTTGCTTGTAACAAGACCAGTTCCACTTGCACTTTGAACAACCTAATCTACCTACATTTTCGCTTTCCGTACAATTTCATTTTCATGCTTACTAGTTCATTTTCCATGAATTTATCTAAACGTTTCTATTTTGAAAAAAAGTTAAAAGGAACCTCCAGCCGAGCCGTTTTAAGCCGGCTCAAGCTGACTTTTTCGGCACCGCCGAGAAATTTTTTTCGGCTAGCCGCCGCCGAGGTTTCTCCGTCGGCGCTCATGCCTGGATTTGACAGTCTTGATATTGAATGGTTTTTTGGTTTGTAACCCAGTAAACTGGTCGTTACATGTGTGCGACAAAAATTTATTGAAATAGAACAGCTGTCAGAATGTTTGGGACAAGAAACATCAGATCCTACATAAAAGAAAAATGTGATAATACCTAATTTTTGATAGCTGTACCAGTTCTGACAAAATTTTATGCTATATGGGTTATATGCTTTAAACCTCGGGCCGGGAAATACCTTATTGTAGCTCCTACTTTATATGTCAAATTATGGCTACTCAACAATTTTTTGTTATTAATATTAAGAACACATGTAACGAAACACGAGTACGCTTAAAATATTCAGTAAATGGTCAAATTGTTTTCGTAAGTATGCACAGTGAACTAAAGGTGCTAATCATCACTAATATTGTAATTGATATACATTTTTACATTAATTTCATTTTTACTTTTTTTTTTTGGGCCTGGCCTATAATTATGCTAAATATACTTTTCGTATACACAATTCATTAACGTTGGAGAATAATCATACTCATCAAAAGCACTAAACGATATAAAGAAAAGCACACGATGATCGTGTCAGCATTAATATATATTTATCGATTCACTCTCAAATGTAATGGAAATAATGGATGTTAACACCAAAAATTTATGTTATTATTGCAATGAATCTAATTTAGTATAAGAATGTTACAGATACTGAAAGGATGGTCATCACAATAATGTCTTATATGAGTTTGTTCTTGACCTTCCATCCATTTCATATCGACCTATATTTACACTCTCTCCATATAAATATTTTTTTGTTCTTTTCGTTTTTATTTTTATTCGAGGAGAATTCAATTTTTTTTTCTCTTCCTTACCTTGTTATTTATTTGAAGGGTGGCATGGTAATCACTTCATTGTATATGGGTACACATTTGTAATAACTATTTGTCACTAAACTAAATATTTTATTATTGTCTTGTTACTGTTTATGCTGACACAATAATAACCGAAACTAGTTTAGCCTTTCTTCCAAGGATGATTATTTATAAGAATTATATATAAAAAAAATGTTCGATGAACAGTGCACGTTACATTTTATTGAATTGTGTTCCACTTAATTTTCTTTGAATGTAATTCATATTCTGAGCTCGTTAGCTGTAGATATAATAGTAATTCAGATGTTATATGTTCGTTTATGGTATTCAATTATGCTTTCGATTCGAATTAAATAAACTCTCAGTGTTGTTGAATTATTATTTTTTGTTTTGTTTTTATTTTTCTCTCATTCACAATAAATTTTATTAGCTTTAGTTTACCAGAGTATTATTCACGGCTGTAATTCGATAGCTAAGTTGTGGCAAACGCAAGTATTATTTAGTCACTGAACAATTTAACAAAATTAAATTTTGCAAAACATCTCATATATTCAAATGTTAATATTATACACCATTTACAATCGTCAGTATACGTAACATTCTTAGATAAAGTATAAAAATGTTTAAATGATTCCATTATAGAAGATTTTTTTTAAAACTATCACAACTTCAAGAAAATACAGTTTTAAGTAGAATAGACAAAAGTAATCAAAATTTAAAATTTTCAGAAATTGCTGTTGAAGTAGTCCTAGAGCCCAATATCATTGGTGTTTTTAGTGAAGTTTTCTGAAAGAGAAATTCTATGGGGTCGAGAACAATGCCCTACGGTAGATGCTATTTGCACCCGGGTGCAAATAGTCATATAAAGACTATTTGCACACGGGTGCATATAGTCATATTAACACTATTTGCACCCAAGCATATCAAAATCCACGGAAATCACGCTGTTTATATATGGGGACTATTAGAATTATTATTATTATTATTATTAAAATTTACCGTTTGAGTTCCTAAACGTGAGTAACAAAGTAAAAACAAAAATAAAACACTTAATTCCCTTGACTGAAAGTCAGGGTCTTACACCAGAAAATACCGAAAAATGTGGGTAACAAAAAGGTTCACTATGATTGAAAATGTATGAAATGCTAAGAAAAACGTTAAATGTGGGTAACAAAAAATCGTTGAGGGCACGATAACTCGAGTAATTTTTAACCAATTTGGATGAATCTGTTTTTTAAATATGTGGAAGTAAAATACCGAGGCTAAGTTCGAAGATGGGCTATGTGGGACGAAGGATCTAGAAGCTATCCCAGAAAAACAGGATTTTACACTGTTGATTATAGCCTCAATCGAAAAAGATTACTTTGATGAATTTTGATTTTGTTGCGCAGTGTGTGTAAATCGTATAAGTATGTTTTCGATAATGTGCATGAAACAAGTAGGAAGAAAAATTTCGTCACTACATGCCCAGCCTCTAACCGGTAAAGATCTCTTGTGTACTGCTAACAACTTGATAGTTGACTAACAAATCTGATAGTTGACTAACAACTTGATAGTTGACTATCAAATTTGATAGTTGATCTAACAACTTGATAGTTGACTATCAAATTTGATAGTTGATCTAACAACTTGATAGTTTAAATCATCCGGTTTTTATTTACAGTGAAAATTTTACATTAAAGAAGAAACAAAAAAAAATATAGCAACAGACAAGACACGATAAATCATAGAAAAAAACACAATTGATAAACTAACAATTACTTCGCAATATAGAATATCTCGTCTAACTTGTTCGTGTCCTGTGGTATCGTTCCGAGAATAGACGCCGCATTTCCACGCTGGTTTGCGATGCTGATTCTCTGAATCAAAAAGCTTTTCGATCTGGCCTCGCCAGTGGACTGCTTTAACTTTTCTCCAATCTCATCAATCAGCTTTTTCCCCTCTTGCCCCCAGGGACCCATTGTTTCAATTGATATCGCACAGAAATATAAATTGTCCAGCGCTCTGTACTTTGTTCGTTTCGAATTTTCTCTCACAGACGCGGCCGCACCTGCTCGACGGCTTGTTGACGTCACATACGATTGACATGTTGTGTCGGCACTAGTGAAGTCCCATATTAGTGGTTTTCCACGCTTCCATGGTATAAGTGTCAGGCCGTCCGGCTTTTTTCCGTCCGATCTGCTGCATCCTGTTGGCTCTCGAAGTGCTGGGAAACCGCAAGACAGAAGAGCTCGTTTGATCAAATCGTTGATGGTGTCGATTCGGGACTTCCTGCCATAACTTTTCTTGCAGGCTAGACCATGGCGACCAAACTTGTCCACCGCCGTCCCACACACACAAGTATGGGGATGGCAGACTGGCAAGCCCAAGCGGAGTGAGACAGCAATTCGAAATGATTGATTGTCGAGCAGGGTACCCAATGACGAACATGGAAGAGCGTTTAGCCACGTACTGGAATACTGTGAAACGTTCGCCAAAATTCTTGCTTTCTCTACTTGTGACTGACTGTTTTCTAGGATGAGATCGTGGGCAGCGGCACAAAAAGTATCGTCCCAATGATGTTGGTATTTGCACAGCGGACTCTCCAAGGGCTCCTTTCCTGTAACTGCATGCCAAGCAAGTAAGGCTTCCTCGACGAGGTTTGTTGGTGGTTGGATGTATGACGGGAGAATTTGTTGCACCAAATCGGAAACGGAATGGTAGGAGCCCAAGAAACTAGAAAAACATACGCTAGTGACGTTTCTTATGCCCAGACCACCACACTTCACTGATAAAGAGCATTCCATCCACGCGTCGGTATCCAATTGACCATTTATCACTCCTTCCAAGGATATCCGTAGCAGCTGATCGTATTCGTTGAGACTGTCCATTACGCGCCAGCACGGGGTCGTTCTGATTATGTATGTTAACCGTGGGACTATCAAATTTGATAGTTGATCTAACAACTTGATAGTTGACTAACAACTTGATAGTTGACTGTCAAATTTGATAGTTGATCTAACAACTTGATAGTTGACTATCAAATTTGATAGTTGATTTAACAACTTGATAGTTGACTATCAAATTTGATAGTTGATCTAACAACTTGATAGTTGACTAACAACTTGATAGTTGACTATCAAATTTGGCATTTGTATCAGTAATGCTTCGGAAGTTCAACAATGAAATTGATAAAAAATATATTGAAAAAATGGTCAGTCAAGGGACCTGACCCGCCCAAAAGGTGTGACCTAGTGAATGAAAATTGAATTTGTATATATGACACAAAAATGAACACTGTATGAATAATAGTTGTTCATGTAATGGGGCTTTTCGAAATCTCTATACAATACTGCCAATTTACAACAATCTACTTCTTCAGTGTCTTTCCACCGATTTAATTGCAACAACTGTTCGATGTGTATTCCGTTCAAAAATCCAAATGCTGTTACCAATAGCAACAATTTTATAAGAACAATGATCGAAAAACGCGTCGACGATATGGTCCGAAACATTTTTAAAAGCAATGACATCCAAACGGTTTAATAAAATTTTGCGAGCTTTAATGCGTTGCTTTTGAAATCTAAACATTGTGAAAAACGTGTAGATAAACAAGAAAACTCACAGCACTCTATCTTTGTTCATAGTGATACGATAATCTGTAGTAGAACAGAACTTTGTTTTTGAAGTAGATAACTTTTGGATGTCAACTAGATCACTAGATCACGTTCAAACTCAATATCTGAGCATCGAGCTAGTATGTTCGTACCCATTCGTAAATGGCAGAATCTAATTGCTAAAGTCCATCAGAGTATGTTCGTACCCTTTCGTAAAAGGTGTTCCGCAGGGAGGTGTGCTGTCCCCACTCCTTTTCGTGGTGTTCATTAACGACTTCTTTGATCTACCGATGAAGTCCTCCCCCTTTGGATTTGCCGATGACACGAACATGTCTATTTCGTCGTCAGTAGCCTTTCCGAAGATCTTGTTCTTATGGCAGAGTACTTTCATGTAAATAAGCTTACGTTGAACTTGGAGAAGACGAAATTGGTCCACTTCCGCCAACCCAGCGTCAAAATTGACGATCTTCCAGTTCTGTTTTTTGAAAGTGTGGAAGTCAAGGTGCATTCGTCCGTTAAGTGTCTCGCACTGACGTTAGACGAGTTTGTGACGTGGGAGCAGCACATCTCTAACGTCAGCTCCACGATCTCCAGTCGGATTGGGATTATCAAGCGACTACGTTTCTTACCCAGAAGGGTTCTAAGGATGATATATTTTTCCACTGTGCATTGTCACTTAACGTATTGCATAGTTGTTTGGGGCTCGGCCAAGAAGTCGTTGATTGGTGAGCTCGAAGTGCTACATAGATCCGCACTTAAAGCGACTCACAAACTGCCAATGCGGTTTCCGACTGATTCACATTTCATGTACCCCTTTCCTGAGATGTTGACTGTTCCTCAGATGTATGAGATGGCTGTTTGTAAATTCGTTTTCTGCTGCGTGAATGATCTGAAACATCACCCTGTTCGATTTTTTTATAACTCCAATCGCTACCGTACTAGGTATTCTTATTTGCTCAGGATGCCAAAGGTTTCGTCAAAGTACGGTAGCCGCTGCTTGCTATACGCTGGTCCGAATTTGTTTAATGCACTGCCATCTCAAATTCGAAATTCTCTCAGTTTAAACCAATTTTGTCGTTCATTAAAGGCATTCTTGTTGAATTGATTACGAAATTTTCCTGATTTAATTTACTTTGAAGTTACTTACTAGATGAAACTACCATGGTCGAATTATGTGCTTTTTACTAATTAATACGCACTTCGATACATTTTCCCTTTTTCGGTTCCATATTTATGGAGCTTAAGTTATTTAATCTTGTGATTAGTTTTTGTTTTTACGATTTTGTATTTTTTTGTTAACTTTTTTATAGTAGCTCTTTTGAATTGTTTAATGCAAACTAGAGTTACGCAGGTCATGTAAAACAGAACTCTTTAAAGATGAAATAAATGAAATGAAATGAAGAATCTAATTGCTACAGTCCATCAGAGTATGTTCGTACCCTTTCGTAAAAGGAAGAATCTAATTGCTAAAGTCCAACAGAGTATGTTCGCTACTAGTTAAATGGTAACCTTTTTCTTATTTATTTCCATAACAAAAGCGTGATTTACGTTGAATTTGGGTGCAAATAGTGTTTACATGACTATTTGCACCCGGGTGCAAATAGTCACTTCGCAAACAGAATTCTTTCACATTACTTTTCGAATATTAGGTACTTTCCTAACGCATGCTAAAAGGCGTTGTTAGCTAATGAGGGGTTGCCAGCACGAGCCAGAGGTGACTTCTGGAATCGAACTCGTTAAAAAAGCCTGCCAGCATAAGTTAGGAACAACTGTTCATGCTAGAAGCAGAGCTGTGGACAAAGTGAAATCACCAAAAATATCAAGAAAAACTAAACTGCGAAACAGAGGATTTGTGGCCGATTTTTCTCACTTTGACGATTCAAAAAGAAAAAGGCGAATCGCCAAAATTAGAAGAATTGCCAAAAAAAATTGGTCAAAACGATAAAAATTGTCAAAGCAAGAACAATTTTCTGACGTTTCTGGTGGTTACTCCTATTTTGGCTCTCTTTTTTCGGCGCTTCTTCTCATTGTACGGTGTGTATTTGATAAGAGGGCTGTATTCCCCACTTGTCAAATAACAACTTATAACCTCGTAAGTACAATGCTTTACGTGATTAGGCAATGTAAATGAAAATGAAACATGCCGTAACATGTAAACATACATTATCAGTCAGAAAACCCTTAAAGGGTAAATGTGACGCAAGTCCTTTATCTTACTTACAAAATAACTGATATCGCTTAGGGTGACGCATTGTGCGCCGTACGCAAAAAATTTACCCAAACAATTTTTGAAAGAAAGTTTTACAAATAGAAATTTGCGTCACAAGTGGCAGATGTTAAGGAACGTATTGTTAGAAAAATAGTTAAAAATGTTATGAAAGAATTTACACGGAAGAAAGCCGAATCATCTGCCACTTGTGACGCAAATTTCTACTTGTAAAACTTTCTTTCAAAAATTGTTTGGGTAAATTTTTTGCGTACGGCGCACAATGCGTCACCCTAAGCGATATCAGTTATTTTGTAAGTAAGATAAAGGACTTGCGTCACATTTACCCTTTAAGGGTTTTTTGACTGATATCAGTACTTTTGTAAGTTTTAAGGTTAAAGCGCCAGTTATAACATATCAAAAGTTTTTATTTAGAGACGAAGAAAGCAGTTTTATATATCCCGTAACACAAGAGATAATACCAAAACCACATTTGAAACAGGAAAATCGAATTACCCGACAATTTTTATATTTGCCCCTGTTTTCTGCTTCTAAAACACTGAGACTTTGTCGAAGCCACCAACCTTAAAATTGAAACACTTCTCCAGTTTTGGTCATTTTGCCCGTATTCTACTCCCAAAACTCTGAGACTTTGCCGAAGACACCAATTCTTCATCTGCCATACATTTCGAAAAAAGTCTAAAAACATGAAATTGAAACACTTTTCCAGTTTTGGTCATTTCGCCCGTATTCTACTCCCAAAACTCTAAGACTTTGCCGAAGAAACAAACCTTCCATCTGCCACAGTTCCCGAGATAAGTCTAAAAACTGATAGTGCCCAAATTTTTACAGTTTTTGTACATACTGGCCTATTCTACTCCCAAAACTCTAAGACTTTGCCGAAGAAACCAACCTTCCATCTGCCACAGTTCCCGAGATAAGTCTAAAAACTGATAGTGCCCAAATTTTGACAGTTTTTGTACATACTGGCCTATTCTACTCCCAAAACTCTAAGACTTTGCCGAAGAAACAAACCTTCCATCTGCCACAGTTCCCGATATAAGTCTAAAAACTGATAGTGCCCAAATTTTTACAGTTTTTGTACATACTGGCCTATTCTACTCTTAAAACTCTAAGACTTTGCCGAAGAAACCAACCTTCCATCTGCCACAGTTCCCGAGATAAGTCTAAAAACTGATAGTGCCCAAATTTTTACAGTTTTTGTACATACTGGCCTATTCTACTCCTCAAAACTCTAAGACTTTGCCGAAGAAACCAACCTTCCATCTGCCACAGTTCCCGAGATAAGTCTAAAAACTGATAGTGCCAATTTTTTACAGTTTTTGTACATACTGGCCTATTCTACTCCCAAAACTCTAAGACTTTGCCGAAGAAACCAACCTTCCATCTGCCACAGTTCCCGAGATAAGTCTAAAAACTGATAGTGCTCAAATTTTTACAGTTTTTGTACATACTGGCGTATTCTACTCCCAAAACTCTAAGACTTTGCCGAAGAAACAAACCTTCCATCTGCCACAGTTCCCGATATAAGTCTAAAAACTGATAGTGCCCAAATTTTTACAGTTTTTGTACATACTGGCCTATTCTACTCTCAAAACTCTAAGACTTTGCCGAAGAAACCAACCTTCCATCTGCCACAGTTCCCGAGATAAGTCTAAAAACTGATAGTGCCCAAATTTTTACAGTTTTTGTACATACTGGCCTATTCTACTCCCAAAACTCTAAGACTTTACCGAAGAAACCAACCTTCCATCTGCCACAGTTCCCGAGATAAGTCTAAAAACTGATAGTGCCCAAATTTTGACAGTTTTTGTACATACTGGCCTATTCTACTCCCAAAACTCTAAGACTTTGCCGAAGAAACCAACCTTCCATCTGCCACAGTTCCCGAGATAAGTCTAAAAACTGATAGTGCCCAAATTTTTACAGTTTTTGTACATACTGGCCTATTCTACTCCCAAAACTCTAAGACTTTGCCGAAGAAACCAACCTTCCATCTGCCACAGTTCCCGAGATAAGTCTAAAAACTGATAGTGCCCAAATTTTTACAGTTTTTGTACATACTGGCCTATTCTACTCTTAAAACTCTAAGACTTTGCCGAAGAAACCAACCTTCCATTTGCCACAGTTCCCGAGATAAGTCTAAGAACTGATAGTGCCCAAATTTTTACAGTTTTTGTACATACTGGCCTATTCTACTCCCAAAACTCTAAGACTTTGCCGAAGAAACAACCTTCCATCTGCCACAGTTCCCGATATAAGTCTAAAAACTGATAGTGCCCAAATTTTTACAGTTTTTGTACATACTGGCCTATTCTACTCTTAAAACTCTAAGACTTTGCCGAAGAAACCAACCTTCCATCTGCCACAGTTCCCGAGATAAGTCTAAAACTGATAGTGCCCAAATTTTTACAGTTTTTGTACATACTGGCCTATTCTACTCTCAAAACTCTAAGACTTTGCCGAAGAAACCAACCTTCCATCTGCCACAGTTCCCGAGATAAGTCTAAAAACTGATAGTGCCCAATTTTTTACAGTTTTTGTACATACTGGCCTATTCTACTCCCAAAACTCTAAGACTTTGCCGAAGAAACCAACCTTCCATCTGCCACAGTTCCCGAGATAAGTCTAAAAACTGATAGTGCTCAAATTTTTACAGTTTTTGTACATACTGGCCTATTCTACTCCCAAAACTCTAAGACTTTGCCGAAGAAACAAACCTTCCATCTGCCACAGTTCCCGATATAAGTCTAAAAACTGATAGTGCCCAAATTTTTACAGTTTTTGTACATACTGGCCTATTCTACTCTCAAAACTCTAAGACTTTGCCGAAGAAACCAACCTTCCATCTGCCACAGTTCCGAGATAAGTCTAAAAACTGATAGTGCCCAAATTTTTACAGTTTTTGTACATACTGGCCTATTCTACTCCCAAAACTCTAAGACTTTGCCGAAGAAACCAACCTTCCATCTGCCACAGTTCCCGAGATAAGTCTAAAAACTGATAGTGCCCAAATTTTGACAGTTTTTGTACATACTGGCCTATTCTACTCCCAAAACTCTAAGACTTTGCCGAAGAAACCAACCTTCCATCTGCCACAGTTCCCGAGATAAGTCTAAAAACTGATAGTGCCCAAATTTTTACAGTTTTTGTACATACTGGCCTATTCTACTCCCAAAACTCTAAGACTTTGCCGAAGAAACAACCTTCCATCTGCCACAGTTCCCGATATAAGTCTAAAAACTGATAGTGCCCAAATTTTTACAGTTTTTGTACATACTGGCCTATTCTACTCTCAAAACTCTAAGACTTTGCCGAAGAAACCAACCTTCCATTTGCCACAGTTCCCGAGATAAGTCTAAGAACTGATAGTGCCCAAATTTTTACAGTTTTTGTACATACTGGCCTATTCTACTCCCAAAACTCTGAGACTTTGCCAACGAAACCAACCTTCCATCTGCCACAGTTCCCGAGATAAGTCTAAAAACTGAAAGTGACCAAATTTTTCCCGCTGCCCAACATACACCGAAATTGACTAAATTTTTCCAGCTGCCTAACCATACCACACAATTTCCAACAAGAAACTCATCCCAAAACAACACACATGACCATCCATTTCATGTACCAAAATATACAACACACACACACACACACATACAAATTGGCTTTTATATGGCATTTGTATGGAGACTTTGGGGAGCTCCAGCTTCCAAGATATGGGTTTTTTCCAACTTTTGAAAATTCCATTCTTATTTTTGGGCCATTATTAGCCTATAACCAAAATTTCAGGAAAATCTATAGAAACGTTTAGGAGTTCCTGGATCCTGAAATCCTGGAACTAAGTAACTAACTAAGTAACTAACTGACGTAGGCGATTTCAGTTATCTGAAAAAACGAAATTTTGCTTATTTCCATACAAACATCAATATTTCGAAGTTCAATATCTCAGCCAATTTTGAAGCTGCAGTAACGTGTGATAGCTCGTTGAACTCGTATGGATTCTTAGATTCCAGATATCCTAGTTTTGGGGTCGTTGGAGTTAAGGGGGAGAAGTCAAAAAGTTGCTGTAAATATGCTCCGCCGTCCCCAAATTTTTTTTTGTAATACATTTTTGGTAGTGGACTTGCGTCACGCCCGCTAACTAACGTGCGGGCATGATACATACGTAAATGTCGTAACGTTGGTAGTGCATGTGGAATGAATAGCGACAATTGGATTGTAAATTTTACTTCGTATAATTCTGAGACTGTAGCATTTTTTTTGGCGAAGCTCAAAATTTCGACTTTTTGACTTTAACAATATTTCACAAGAATGTTTTCTTTAAACAACGTGTTCGACGAAAATCGCATCTAATTTTAATTTTACCAAATTTCTAAGTAATCCTACTCATTGACTACATGAAAGTAATTAATAAATCCCTGCTTCCTGACCCAATCTGTTCGTCCTTCCACATTCTTCATCCGCTGAATCGGTTTATTTTTCACATCCCGTTAAGTACGTCATTTTATTCAATCTTCTTCGATGTATTCTCTCATACATCCCGTATATAATACTATAAAACTGCTATGAGAATGAAATATTAGCTGTTACCTGTGGCTCCGACAGGCAATTTCTCAGTCTCAATAGTATTTCAAATATCATAGTAGTTTTATATTACAATATCACAATGCGATCAGGGAGAAGAAGGAGAAAGCTTTCTATTCAAAAATGCGAGAAATTGTTGGTTTTTCACTTGAAATATTCAAATGTTTTTCACCCATAAATTCGTTTTTCTTCCACAAAAATATAAAAAAATGGCAACACTTTCGCCAATACGTTGTTATCTGAGATGCTCGAATAAAATTCTTTTCATCTATCTGCAAAGACGTTTAAATTACATATTGAAAGAAATGTACGGGAAAAGTCTCTCTTTTATAATAGCAGCTGCGGAATATGAACTTAATCCACAAAACGATTCGTTTTTTATAGAAAAAAAACATTCCACCATCGATTTACGGATTGAGGTTTTAAATATTTTTTTTTGTTTGAATTTATTCGTTTGTTCGTTCACTACTGCAATTCTATGTATGAAAGGATGAGTTTTATTTACCTTTCGTGATGCAGTCATCTTTCTTCTTACAGTCTTGATAGAAGAGAATTTCAATCATATGGTTTTTCCTCAATATGTCGATAGAAGTCTTTCATAAATAAAGAAACGATCGTTTGCCGGTGATTCGTTAAAATAATTATAGCAAAATCTACTTCAGCATAGAAAAGCTTGAAATTCCTTTGTAGATCCTTCGTCGTAAGAGTTATAACGTTCACAAGTGAAGTCATGTCAGAGGGTCCCGACAACAGTTTTTGGCCAGTGACTCAAGAAATAAGTATTTTAAATCATTGTAATGTTATACTAATATCGGCCTTGAACAGACCAAGAGGCGGAGTATATGTACTGCTTGGTGCGAGTACATCAACGAAAGTAATGACCAAAAATATAGCAATCGTCCGGAGTATTCGACTTCCTTGCAACATGTTTTAGTCAAGGGAATATGTTGCAAACGAAGAGAATATAACTAAGAAGCAACTCTAACGTTTTGCCTTTCCGCTCCAGTTACTGTAATGTGATGCATGCTTATTTAAAAGATTGGACTTATTTCAGGATTGGTCTCAATTATTTCTCTGATTTTAAATTTATTTAAGATTGTTTTATCTTACAACTGGAGGCCTCCATCAATGATCCAGTTTCTAAGAAGTTTGAGACAATGTAAACCTTCGGAGAACACGTAAATATCATCGCCAGTTATTGGATGTTTCATGCAAGTTTGTACATAACTGACGCCCAAATCTTTCCACAGACCAACATTTCCTCCTCCGTTGTCCCCAACTAACGCCACCACGTTTTAGTTAATTTCGTGCAGTTTTGTGAATAGAAGCTTCAGTAATTCTGCTGTCATTTTTTCGTCGAAGTTTACGTAAATCGGCTGTTTAAACTTTGTGAATAAGCCTCGTACAATTACGCATTGCACTTGCTCGTGTGGTCCAAAAATTTTATCCAAAGTTCTATCGTATTCATATAATGATTTCGACTTCATTTCATCAACAGCCACAACGACCTAAACAATATCATAATTCGATGATTCTGTTAATATTTTAAAACCTAGTTCTTGCCGACCACAGTTGTTAACTGACCTGTTTCTTTCCATTTGTCAAAGTTTCACTTAATGCCTTGAGGGCTATTAAACTGTCTTTCAGTACTATTCCTGGAACCACAGACATGTTTTTTGACCATGACTGTAACGTTCTCATTGACGGCAATGGATAGTGCAATGATTGTATGAAATAATTGTAGCCCCGTCTATTAAAAAAAACTCAAAGTAAATCCTTTGGAGGGATTCTTTTGCAAATCCACCTATCAAAATCAGACCTATTTCGTCTGGGATTGGTACATACATGGTTTGAAAGGTCTTTGCCAGTAGACCTTAAAACAGGCCTCACACAGTCTCGAGCCACACCTGGTTGCTGGTGGAAGATCTCCGAAGTTGATCGTTCCGGGTGAGATCGGCCTCCTTGGAAAGCTGAGCTTAAGTTCTTTCGGGTCATGCCTAGTTTGATTAGATTCATTGATATATGTTTGCAAAAATTAGCAAGAAAAATTTTCAAAATCTGTGTGAACTTTAGACAGGTCTGGGCTGGTACTGATGACGCTTAATGTGAACCTAACATGCTAGTTGTAACATACATTGTCTAAGCTTTCCGTTGATACCTCATTTGTAGTGCTGGTGATTGCTGACATAACAGAACTTTATGTTAGTACAACCGCTACTCGTAAAACT